>NW_027315834.1:27669361-27742159 GCF_026437365.1 Eucyclogobius newberryi
GGAGTACTTTTACGGACTACGACAGAGTCTGAGGACAAAGCACTGGAAGTCAAGGCACTGGAAGAAGAACTTTTAGGACTACGACAAAGTCTAAGGAATAAAGTCTGGCGGTAATGCAACACTCGGATGTCAACCGCCATAAAACAACAACAACAACAACAACAACAACTGGGCAGAATTAGAGAGAAATTAAGACTCTATAACTCTATTCTTGTGGTGAGTGGGTGATTGTTTAATGTTTTCCGTCTCAAATAAGTGATGGATAAATGCATTAGATACAGTGAAACGAACATAAAGCTGTTTTAATCTTGCTTTGTTTCACACTGGTTATACATGCTGAAATGTGAGCTGAAACGTGTTATTAAGGCTGAAATGTGAGTTCAAATAATGTGAGTTCAAATGTGTTATAAGACTTGAAATGTGAGTTCAAATGTGTTATAAAGGCTGAAATGTGAGTTTAAATGTGTTATAAAGGCTAAAATGTGAGTTGAAACGTGTTTTAAAGGCTGAAATGTGAGTTGAAATGTGTTATTAAGGCTGAAATGTGAGTTGAAACGTGTTATAAAGGCTGAAATGTGAGTTGAAATGTGTTATTAAGGCTGAAATGTGAGTTGAAACGTGTTATAAAGGCTGAAATGTGAGTTTAAATGTGTTATAAAGGCTGAAATGTGAGTATAAACGTGCTAAAAAGGCTGAAATGTGTAATATAATGCAACTGAAAGTGAAAGTATTCAAAGTATTCAGAATACAGTGCTCTAATTGGACCGTGTTAATATTTTAATGCAAGTACAACTATTGATCAACATGATTCGACACGAATGAAGTCTAAACTAAACAAAAAGAGAACATGCCGTTTGCACACACTAAAGCCTGTTTTTTAATCAAATATTCTCAGCTGCACGCGCCGCTTTATTGGCAAAACACACTCATTTAACTGTAGCGATGCTGGTAAAGCAGACGTGTTGTGTTTATATTGAAGTAAAGTAAAGTTCAGAGGTAACCAGGCGACGAAGGAAAAGTAAACATTGCATTTTGTCCGGTTTAGTCTATAATGAGCTGGTTTCCATTGTCTTATTGTCAGACAACTTTGACACTAGATTATATTTTACCCCTGGGAGTTTTCTACTTCTTTGCTTGGTGCATTAAACATTCATACTACTTAATGTTATTGTTTTATGCTTTGCTTAATGCACCACGTCTGTGTCGATGCAGCACGTTGCAGAATATGTTGTGGTTAGTGGACAGTATTCTTTTTATTATCCCAATTAACACATTTAGAGCTGGGTTGAAATAATCGATTTTCCGATTTTTAATCGATTCGCATATTAATAATCGATTCGTACGTCCAAAGATCGATTATTATTATTATTTTTAATTTATTTATTTTAAATTAAAATTATTTTCTACATTTCCCTCAGTGAACTTCAATCTACCTTCAAGAAAGATAATTCAGGACTCCTGGATTATCTTTCTTGAAGGTAGATTGACCCTTAACCTTTTCATCAGTCTTCCATCAGTAACTACCAATACTTGTAAGATTTGCTGTTTAATATTGATATGATACTAGTTTTAATATGTTGCTTCTCTACACAGTCATGAAGTGAAGGAAACGGTTCAAATACATTTTTCATTTTTAATAACATTAACCCCCGGATCGAATCGGAAATCAGATCGAAATCGGAGCGATTCGGATGGAATCTGAGAAATCGGAAAAAAACGATTTTGAAACGTAAAAATCGGAATCGAATCGATTCTTGAAATTTGAATCGAAACCCAGCTCTAGTCACATTTGTCACTATTCAATAAAACACCACTTGATCGATACATTCAACAGTCAAACGCTTCTATTCTGGGCTCCTGCTTCTTCACTTTCTACACTACTTTGTCTGTTTTGTTGTGAGACCTGAGCATGAGTGAAACCGGGCGTAATATGCGTGACTTTGTGTGATAATCTGTGCTGCGAGAGCGGCCCGTCCGACCCGTGGCCCTGGACTCTGTCGGTCTGAAAACGAGTGGAAACCTCGGTGCCTTTGTGCTGCCGTCTGTGCGGATAGAAAAGAAAAGGCCGTTTCCAAAGCTGTGTTTGGAAAACGTACAATGGCTGTGGACTGGTGCATTGTAGTGAGAGGAGCAGTAACAGGAGGGACAGTAGAGGCAGCGCTGTAGAACATTTACTGTTAAAGGTGAGTCAAGTGTTCTGGTGGAGGATGCGTCGTCTTGTCTCATAAACATGTTGTTGCTTTGCCTGCTTTTCTATCCATCTTTCATTCATGCTTTTAGATAGGATTTGAAAACACCCCGTCCAAATAATTTTGTCCAGGGGTACTGGGGCCGACTAGGCGAAAAAAAGAGGAGCAGTAGTAGTACCACAGCTCTGCAGCCAATCAGAGCCAAGCACACAAATTTCGTTGACCAATCAGTACGCAGCATGCAAATTTTCACTTGTAAACAGTAAAGTGAAATGGCGGACTATTGTCAAACGCTTCTCGGCCCGATTTAATGATAATATTCCCTTTTTTTCTAAGATTTATTAATAAAAACGGCCATCCCTGCACTCGAAAACGCCTGTCCACATTTTAAAATACCCTGTCCAAAATGCGGGAAGATGGGTCTCTATCTAAAAGCCTTACAACATTTATTCAAATACAGGTATTTGCATTGCTAAAAATACTTGATATTCTGGCGTCAGCTGCTCGGCTCCTTTAACATTCCGGGCAAAACAACATCATCTCCACGAAGAAGAGAAGGTTTTGGATGCACATAGTGTCCCTTTATTACAGAGTGTCCCTTTAATAGCATTATCAGGTGTACTCTGGATGCCTCTCGGTGGCCAAGTGGATAGCACACATACCGGCGTGCAGCCGGCCGGCCGCAGAGTTATGAGTTCATATCAGAGTCCGGCAATTTGCTGCATGTCCTTCCCTCTCTCGTCCCCATTACATTCTCATCTACACCGTCTGGTCTTAACAAACCAGAGAAATGGAGCGAATATCACATGTCGAGTCCATTTAATCTGTAACAAGTTGGCTTGTTTGTGCTGTAAAACAAGAAACAAGAGAACAATGTGTAATTGTTCGGCTTGTTGTGGGACTATGGGGACAATAATGAGACTATAGGGGAACAACTCCATTAAACAGCAGCTGTGTGCATATTATTGCCTAGTTATGTTACTATTAGTGCACGGCGTACTTACTGATGTGTAATGTGTGTACGTATAAAGCTCGAGCGCAGCAGCATAGTGTCATGTGAGTCTATTTTGAGTCCTCGAAAGCCTGAAGGAAAGGACACGTCAGGGTCAAGGGACTGAAAAAGTCCATTGACATTTCTCTGCTCTTCAACGCCTCTGACTCGTGCAGAAAATGTGTCGAAACTTAAATTGTAGTGGTTTATCTTGCAAAAATTATGGTTTTGTTTTTGTGGGCACAGTGCATGTTAATAAACACACATGATATAGACACTGTGAGCATGCTGGATTAAAGTTTTGGGTCATTTGCATACTCTCACAAACACACTCTTATTCATGCACCAGTATACTCGGACCACTCGGACACGGGAGGAAGGGGTGGGTGAAGTGTCTTGCCCAAGGACGCAACAGTGTGCCCTGGCGCCCCCCTGTGGCACCTGGCATTCAGGCTTATAGATAGGATTTGAAAACACGGGGGCCGACTAGGCGAAAAAAGCGAGTAGCTTCGGCATTCTCCGGACCACGGCTCGGCAGCCAATCAGAGCCAAGCACACAAATTTCGTCGACCAATCCGCGCCCAGCATGCAAATTTTTACTTGTAAACAGTAAACTGTTATGGGGGACTATTGTCAAACGCTTCCCGGCCCGATTTAATAATAATATTCCCTTTTTTTCTAAGATTTATTAATAAAATGGCCGTCCCTGCACTCGAAAATGCACGTCCACATTTTAAAATACCCCGTCCAAAATACGGGAAGACGGGACTCTATCTAAAAGCCTGCTCACAAACACTCTTATCCATACACCAGTATACTCGGACCACTCGGACACTGGACGCAGGGTGGGTGAAGTGTGCCCTAGCGCCCCCCTGTGGCACCTGGCATTCCAAGTACTAACCAGACCCATCCCTGCTTAGTCGTTATGGCCACTTTTCAGAATAACACTTCCCCGTCATTTGTGATCCTCTGTCTAAACTAACACTGGTTTAAGTGTGAAAAAGGTTGCCTAACGTGATCGGACTGGTCTGACTCGTGTGGTGAAGGTCAATGCTTGCTACAGTATTTACCGTGGAGAAAAGCGTTGCCTCGGTGTAGCTCTGTCTGCACAAGTCTCCCAAGCCTCAACACATGAATCAACTTTGCTTCCCGTAATATACATAATTACATTAAGCTCATCCACTCCAAAACAATAGCGTTCTTTCATGCCTGGCCTGACTCCCCGGCCACACTAATAGTGAGTTTACTGTAATCACGGCTAAACTCTTAAACGCCTCTGTGCTTCTGCTGCTGCTGCTGCTGTGGAAATTCCTGCTCTCGTTCTGACATTTACCGTAATTGATAGGGTTAGGCTCCCACTGACCGCACGCGAATCACAGATCATTCTCTCCGGAACATGCCCCGTCTAGTTTGACTGCCATTTCAGTTTATTCCGATGTCCCTGCTGCGCCTTCGGAGTTAGTCACCTGACGGCGCATCGTGGAATTTCACCGTTAAGCCCTGTATTGAAATGCGTTTGACATTTCCCCCCTCTGAGTTGATAATCAGGTTTGTAAATGTCAACTGCCTTTTGCCTTTTGTTCGAATGGTTCTGTTTGCATTCGGCGCAGATCAAATTCCTCAGAAAACAATGCCCCCCCCAGACCACGGAGAGTGTGTTATCAAAAATGTGCAAACGGAAATCTGAGTTAAAGCTTTTTTTTGTGTTGCAACCGTGACTTCCGAGGGATTCTTTCACTTCTGCTCGTGTTTCAACTCAAGCGAGAGATTTCATCAGATCCGCAGCGTTCTTTTTGTCACTTTGTTCATGCTCGATACTTAAAACAGGAATGGACTTAGCTAGATATTCTTTTTAAGTCAGTGTTTCTTTTAAATATGTCTCGAACGTGTCGCCTGGCAGGATTGTCAGTGTTTTTTTGTTGTTGTTTTACAGTGTAATATTGAAGAAACTACTCTCATTATATTTAATTTTGAAATGTTTTATTGTTTTATCATTGTGGTACAAGGCACAAAAAATACCGCAAATTACCCCGACAAAGCCCAAAATATACTCCAAACGGCAGGGTTTAACAGAGAGAGGAGTGGCTTCTTGATTTGAAAATTAGAAAAAAAATAAACATTAAAAGAATTATCTATAAATGATTAGAAGATTAGAAGGAAAAAAATCATAATAATTGCTTTACATTGTGGTATCAAAAATGTTTTGCCTTCATATTAAAAATCGAGTTTGAAATGTTAGTATTACATCCACACCTCTTGTATATTCTCAGTTGTTGCAAAAGTACTTTGAAAATTGAAAAGTTGCAGGATTAGAAGTTATTAAGAAAGAATTACAAACCTTATCTTACCTTACCTCTTATCTTTATTTATTTTTGTAGTTATTCAATTTAACTGCTGCTATCTTTTTAGTTTTTGCCTGTCACCCTAAAATACAGCTCGCCAACACTGTAATTGACAATTTTTCACAATTTATTTTCACACAAATTTCATGGTTTTTGTGTGTGTTTTTTGCAGGTGACCCATTACAAACAGTACCCTCCCAACACAAGTAAAGTATATTCCTACTTCGAGTGTCGAGAGAAGAGGACGGAGCCGAGCAAGAGCAGAAAAGTCAAATATGAGAAAACCGTCTTCTATGGACTGCAGTACATCCTCCAGAAGTATCTAAAAGGTAAAAAAAAAGACTTTCAAGGAACATGAAAGACGCGTGAGTCTGTGTACATGTAAATACCTCCATGTTCCCATCAACACGGCAATATGGGAATAGGTTGTGTTATGCAATGTTAAACTGTTATCAGTGTTATGGTTTGGAGGCGGTCACTTTGCACCGTCACTGTCCAGCAGCTTGTCCACGTACTGATGCCTTCAGAGGGAGAGCGATGTGTTCAACATCTCTGGACATCCAGCAATTATTTATCTGAGTCGAGCCGGAGCCGGGTCTGTAAATAATCAAGTAAATCAATGATATTTTATTTGTATAGCACAATTCATATTTAAATATCTACATTAAAATCACAATACAAAAAACAAACGCACAAATGATTAAGTAAAAAATGTATCTAACTGATGTGAACATTGTCAGAGAAGAGAACGTCTCACATGTTCATTTTGTATGTTTAGTCCTGACTCTGGCACCAGCAGGAGGCCGATCCATGTTTAGTCCTGACTCTGGCACCAGCAGGAGGCCGGTCCATGTTTAGTCCTGACTCTGGCACCAGCAGGAGGCCGGTCCATGTTTAGTCCTGACTCTGGCACCAGCAGGAGGCCAGTCCATGTTTAGTCCTGACTCTGGCACCAGCAGGAGGCCAGTCCATGTTTAGTCCTGACTCTGGGCACCAGCAGGAGGCCGGTCCATGTTTAGTCCTGACTCTGGGCACCAGCAGGAGGCCGGTCCATGTTTAGTCCTGACTCTGGGCACCAGCAGGAGTCCGGTCCATGTTTAGTCCTGACTATGGCACCAGCAGGAGGCCGCTCAATGTTTAGTCCTGACTCTGGCACCAGCAGGAGGCCGGTCAATGTTTAGTCCTGACTCTGGCACCAGCAGGAGGCCGGTCCATGTTTAGTCCTGACTCTGGCACCAGCAGGAGGCCGGTCCATGTTTAGTCCTGACTCTGGCACCAGCAGAGGCCGGCCCATGTTTAAGATAAAATAATCCTTTGATGTCCACACATGGGGAAATTTCGTTGTTACAACACAGTAGATACAGGGGGAAAGGACAGATTATAGGAAGTTTAAAAAAACACTCTTATAAACAAAACAAAAAACTCTTATTAACAAAACTCCTCTCCTATCTTAATAGGGAATGGAGGGGTAAAAATAAAATAAAATGGATAAATAAAATAAAAGGATAAAGATAAAAATAAGATAATGAAATAATAATAATAATAAAATACAGTAAAGTAAAAATAGCTAGCATGAGACTAAATAATGCTAATAGTAAGTAAGTAAACAAAATAAAACACTCTTATTTACATCAGTTGTATGCACATGAATATGGCCTTAATTGCTTGTGAGTACGACAGTAATTGCACATGAATATGATGATATTGCACATGGTTAATTCAGTATTGTACATGAATATGACAGTATGACAGGAGGCCGGTCCATGTTTGGTCCTGACTCTGGCACCAGCAGGAGGCCGGTCCATGTTTAGTCCTGTCAAATCAACAACATCTGTGTGTCTAAACCAGATTTGGAGAGACTTATCCATGCGTTTGTCTCCAGTAGATTAGAGTACTGTAACGGCCTGCTCACTGGCCTCTCCAAACGAGCTGTAAAACAGCTGCAGTACATCCAGAACGCTGCAGCTCGGGTCCTAACTAGAACCAGGAAGTACGATCACATTAGTCCTGTTCTCAGCTCACATGTATTGCTCATTTACCGTCCGTGCATTATTCACCGTGATGAGTTTATACAACTAGCATGCTAACAGCACACTTCCTTCTTTTTATAAAGCGCTACTTTTACAATATGTGTCTGTACTGGGGCAAAACGGGTTTTATTTTGTGAAAATAAATGTCCAGAGCCAGAACACTTGACAGTCCCAAAAATGCTCCAACCCACAGTATATTTTATGTAATGCTTCTTTTGGGTGCTTCCTACAGTCACAACCTGCAGAGAAATTGTACAGGCAGATCAAAATATGTGCTTATGGCTTTCAGCTTCCTTTTACATGCAACATTTTCAAGACTTTTTTTCCATTCAAAAACTATAACCGTTCAAAAACTGTTAACCGTAATCCATTTAACTAGCCCTAACAATGAAACTTGTAGAATCTAAAAATCAACTCCGGCCGGTGAAGATGGAAGGTTGGCAGGTTGTTTGAAAAGGGTTGGAGGCGAGAGGAGAAGCCTACGGGGGCGACGGAGGGGAGAAGAATGCCTCTCTTTCCGTGGTTCTAAGAGGATTTCATGGTTGTGTAGCAGAGGTGGGTGCGCGGGGGGGAGACGGGAGAAGGGGACGCAAAACAAAAGCACAGCTGCTCTCTCACCGTCTGAAGGAGAAAGGCCAGCTGTCTGTGCCCCGCGTTCCCCGTGAACTCAGCAAAAAAAAAAAGGTGCTTCGTTTTCACACTCGCAAAACGGCGACAAAAGTTAAAATAAGATCTGCAGGTGCGGAACAGAATACTTGGAGAGATGCGGCGCTTTGAGGTCACGTTGCCCAAAAAGTATGCCACGTTCCTCAATCTCTTGCCAGATCGCAAGGTTTTTCTTGTATTTTCAAAGACGCTAAGTGCTATTACACAATATTTACATCCAATAACAAGCTTATCTTTTATAGCTTTTAATGAAGTGTGTGTTTTTCCTAATCTCGCTTCATTATTTGTATGATATCTAGCAGTGAATGAACCAACACTCGCAGAACTCTGAGACCCTGTTTGTGTTTGGGTGTGAGAGGTTAATGTCGCTGTGATACAGTACAGTTTTCATTGCAATGAAATTATTAAACACATTTTCAAGTGTAAGAAATTGTACATCCTTTTTGTACCGTATTTTCTGTACTATAAATTCCACTAGAGTATAAGTCGCACCAGCCAAAAAATGCGTAATAGAGAAGAAAAAAACATATGTAAGTTGCACTGGAGTATGAAATGCGGTTGCAAGTGTGAAAATAACAAATAATATCACATATAAGTTGCTCCGGAGTATATAAGTATAAATATAAGTATAAGTCGCACCCCGGCCAAAACTATGAAAAAAGCGACTTATAGTCCGGAAAATACGGTAAATTTCCACTGTTTTTGACAGTGGCAAATATGAATGTGTTTGTATAATCTAAAGGTGAGACCTCTGAAGGGTCTGATGATATTACTTTGGGTGAAATGTTCCAAAGTTTGGAATTTAAACTTACCTAACTCTTTGAGGAAAAGCAGGTACAACACCAGACCAAGTTACAGGTCAGATCAGTGGAGAGGCAAGCCCGCTCACAGTAAAAGAGAATGATTTTCAGTAGCAAAAGAAAAGTGAATTCTGTCTATTTGTAAAATATATTTCTAATCTCTAGACACGTTTATTGATGTACTGCGGAACTCTCCAGACAAAGCCATTACATCTCCACGGAGACGAGCAGGTAGCAGACCCCCCAAGTAGGATGTCTTTTTAAATTGTGCTCTGTTCTTTGTCTTCTGCAGGGAAGGTAGTGACTCTAGCGAAGATCAAGGAGGCCAAAGAGGTCTACAGAGAACACTTTCAGGACGACGTGTTCAACGAGAAGGGCTGGACCTACATTTTGGAAGTATGTTACAGTTCATTCTGCCCTGATTACTTTGCCAGTGACATTGATAAAGCCAGTTATATTGTGTAACACTGCGTTCCACAACTTTAGGACAAAACAAGAACTTCAACGTTACTGATGGCTGGAAGACTGATGAAAAGGTTAAGGGTCAATCTACCTTCAAGAAAGATAATCCAGGAGTCCTGAATTATCTTTCTTGAAGGTAGATTGAAGTTCACTGAGGGAAATGTAGAAAATAATTTTAATTAAAAAAAAAAAAAAAAACCGATCTTTGGACGTACAAATCGATAATCGGTCATTAATATGCGAATCGATTAAAAATCGGAAAACAGATTTTTTCAACCCAGCTCTATTTACTACATTAAACCCTTTTAAATAGTGTCGTTTACAGGTGGGAAGTTAGCAATAATAACACTACAACATTAACGATAGAAGGGTTTTATACCAACAACTGTGACTTACATAATGTAGGGTAATAATAGTAATTGGGGCTTGCATTGACCACCTCTTCAAAGTGTGAAATACAGTAGTACATTATTCATCTATTCTTCACACTTGGTGGTTTTGAAGTTTATGGGATGACATTAAATATAAGTACATCTTTAGATTTATAACCTAAAGTAACGGGAACAGTTGGCCAATTCAAGTCGAGACTAGTTTATCGTTTCAGCACCTTGGAGAGAGCACCTTTTCATTCGTTGACATGAACAAATATCTGGTCAATGTTCTTCATATCCTCATATCAGTCCGATTAGATTCATTAGGTCTTCATGTTCTGTTTTTGTTTTGGTTATCTGCTTGAAGTATGCAGTATTTGAATTGTTATAGGCTTTTAAACATGTTTTTTAGCACCTACACTTTGACATCTCGTGTTTTAGAACTAAAACACTTGACTTTTATTTTTTTACAACAAAACAAAATAACTTCCTCTGGCGTTTCCCATGCCAGGAATTTACTTTTGGCTCCACCTACAGAGAATTACATAAGTGAGATAAACAAATGCTAGCTTGCCTCCGAAATGCTAATGCAGCCACTCGGTTGTGATTTCACGGCAGAAATGCTCAGAAGGATTTATTGACTTGTTTTGACGCTCTGAGGGGACTCTTCCTCAACAGGATTAATCAAACTAGCGTGAAAGAAGCTAAATGCTACTCGAGGTATGTTTTTGATGAGGGAACATAACATGGTTAGAACATGGTTAAAAGCTCATAAAAGTCAATGTTGTGTCCCTTTTAAGTTTAATAACTGAATTATGCGCTCCCGGCAACCCAAAGTAACGAGCTCATTCTGCTTTCCAAGTCAATAATAGGCTTGATAACCCAAAACACAGAATGTAAATAAGAGTACATTTTGTAAGATGTGTTCTATGTTTTAAATCCTACGCATGCTGTCAAAGTGGTCTGCTAATTCAACCAGAAACAAACAAACCAAAACATTGTGATTGATCTAATCTTTCATCTGGGTTTAGTCCCATTTTAGATCTGGGTTTAGTCTAATATTAAACCTGGGTTTAGTCTCATTTTAGACCTGGGTTTAGTCTAATATTAGACCTGGGTTTAGTCTCATTTTAGACCTGGGTTTAGTCTCATTTTAGACCTGGGTTTAGTCCTATTTTAGACCTGGTTTTCGTCCCATTTTAGTCCTGGGTTACCTGGGTTTAGTCCTATTGTAGACCTGGGTTTAGTCCCATTTTAGACCTGGGTTACCTGGGTTTAGTCCCATTTTAGACCTGGGTTACCTGGGTTTAGTCCCATTTTAGACCTGGGTTTAGACCTGGTTTTAGTCCCATTTTAGTCCTGGGTTACCTGGGTTTAGTCCTATTGTAGACCTGGGTTTAGTCCCATTTTAGACCTGGGTTACCTGGGTTTAGTCCCATTTTAGACCTGGGTTTAGTCCTATTTTAGACCTGGGTTTAGTCCTATTTTAGACCTGGGTTACCTGGGTTTAGTCCCATTTTAGACCTGGGTTACCTGGGTTTAGTCTCATTTTAGACCTGGGTTTACTCTCATTTTAGACCTGGTTTAGTCTCATTTTAGACCTGGGTTTACTCTCATTTTAGACCTGGTTTAGTGTCATTTTAGACCTGGGTTTAGTCTCATTTCAGACCTGGGTTCAGTCTCATTTTAGACCTGGTTTAGGCTCATTTCAGACCTGGGTTCAGTCTCATTTTAGACCTGGTTTAGTCTCATTTTAGACCTGGGTTTAGTCTCATTTCAGACCTGGGTTCAGTCTCATTTCAGACCTGGGTTTAGTCTCATTTCAGACCTGGGTTTAGTCTCATTTCAGACCTGGGTTCAGTCTCATTTTAGACCTGGTTTAGTCTCATTTTAGACCTGGTTTAGTCTCATTTCAGACCTGGGTTTAGACTCATTTCAGACCTAGGTTCAGTCTCATTTTAGACCTGGTTTAGTCTCATTTTAGACCTGGTTTAGTCTCATTTCAGACCTGGGTTTAGTCTCATTTCAGACCTGGGTTTAGTCTCATTTCAGACCTGGGTTTAGTCTCATTTCAGACCTGGGTTCAGTCTCATTTTAGACCTGGTTTAGTCTCATTTTAGACCTTTTAGATAAATGTCAACTGATGTCTTTCCCTCCGAGCTCGTGTCCGGATAGAGATCTCGACGCACTCCAGCGACACAGTTACCGTGGACGTGGCTCTTGAGCGTGCGTCTTTTGTGCGTTTACAGAAATACAACGGACAGCTCCCCATAGAAATCAAGGCGGTGCCGGAGGGGAGTGTCATTCCTCGAGGGAACGTCCTGTTCACGGTGGAGAGCACGGATCCGGAGTGCTACTGGCTCACCAACTGGGTGGAGGTAAGTCCCGTTTGTCTGTCCCGTCGGTCGAAACGCGCCTTTCCTCGAGTTGTCCCGGGATGAGGAATGTCACGATGTTACAGAAGAAAGTTCACAATTTAACAATTACTCGTGATTACTAACACCACGACCGAACGACAACGAAATACTTTCATTCACACGATGTAATTAATGCATCGCCGCTCCTCGAGTATGTGACTGGCTTAATGAAATCAAAATGCATCATGAAAAATAAAGTTAATATCTAGCACTTTTACAAGAAGCACTTTACATTGAGGCTGCCTCAAGTAAATTGTATGTTTGCTGTAACCCGACCCAACATTTTTCAAGTGGGTCAGTAGGTAGGTAAATTATTTTTTCTTTTCTTTTTTCACTTTGAAGGCAAAAAATAAAAATCCAAATCGTCGCCAATTTTTGATTCTGCCAGTGACCCGCAGTGACCGCCAGTGGTCGGACTTCAACAGTCAAGAGATGTTCTCCTTCGTGTTAAAGGTTGAATGGACGATTTTTTTGGCCCAAAAACAGATAGAAGCTGTCTCATAAGAGACTGAAATCTACGGGAGACGAGAGATGCGATGCGATCCGTCGCGCTAATAAGCAAACGCACGTGTGTGTTGGATCAGTCCGCACGGGGGAGTGCGCATGCGCACTTCTGCCTGCGTTCTCAAATCGCTGAAAAATCGTCCATTGCGCTTTAAGTTTCATTTCTGGACGGTTTTTGCGACATTTTCGGCTTTAAAATATGATACAAAATTATGCAACACTGCGCTTTTTTCAGTGAGTCGGCGAGATATAAGAGAAAAGTAAATATTTGGCATAATTTTGACAAAATGCTGATATTTTTTTTCAGTCTGCTATGTTTTTTTTGTTTTTGTTTTTTTTGAGTAATAGATTGAATTAACATAATTTTGCCTCAGTTATACTTTTTTAGTTATTTATTATTATGTTGTGGCATAAATAATCATGATTCTTAACCAAAGTCCAGAGTCAATGCAACTTTTTTTTTCCCTTTCCTTTCCCGTCATTAGTGAACAGTGTTGAGCAAGTTCCTTCAATAAATGTATTATTATAGTTATCTGTTACTTCTCCCTGAAATGTAATTAGTTAGACTTAGTAACTGCATTATTGAATGGTAAACGTTTCCAGGTAAAGTAACTATTAAATTACAAACTAATTCTTTAAAAAGTACACCCTCTGCAGCTTATTTAAGTTAAACATTGACTCCAGATCCACCACAACCGGCATCAGTGCAGCTATTCTCCCCCAGAAACGATTTGCAGAGTCACAATGGCACAGGACAAACGACTGTCACGTTTGCACAGCAGACACACCAGCACATTACTATTGATCTAAAAAAAATCTGGTTGAAATTATAATAAAAGTTGCGACGTCAAACTGCTGCAAGTTTAAAGACGGGAGCTTTTAAAAATGCAAACGCACTACTTGGATTGACGTTCAAATAGAAAATTAAACCTGGTCATGTCAAAATAAAGTGTATATTTTAAAGAAAACTGTATATATAGTATAGAAAACTCTGTTCTGACTTCTAAATGGCAAAAAAATATTGACTACATCTTTAATACTATTTATTTTATTTAGTCTTTTTTTCACTTTTGTCTTGTGATTTATTTATTTATCTCCCTCTTATAATCTCCTATCAGTGTCTTATTTCCACCATTGCGCTTCCAACCGTACACTTTTTCATCCACACACAGCCAGGGTGTAATAACATGCACCTGTAACCCTAACAACCAATGTATTTGCATGTTATTTTATTATTGCTGGTTGTATAGTTGCATATAATACAATACGTGTGATTATAAGTTGCTTTTAAGATGCTGTAGAGGCAGTTTCTTTGGCCTGTTATTATGTCCCAATGTGTAATTATGGTGGTGAGAAACATAACGACTTCGCAGTTTTTCACAATGATTTGCACCGTGATCAAACAAAACGGTGCAATCCTTCATTTCCTTTCACAATATATTGTATTTAATCACTATGCGATCATTTATCTTGTATGTGACCAGCTTGAATCAAACTTTCTGAATGATAAAGTGAAGTCAAAGTGCGTTTACAGCCAGATAAAGAGAACATTTAAAGGGCGTATGATAGTTTTTTACGATTTTCTTATTTTGACGCGGCGCGCAGGTGAGTGTGACAGTAGATTTAGAGTGTTTTGCATTGGTAGAACTGACGCTTCTAAGTGTGCAGCCTTTGTCACAGCAAAACGCGCTGGAGAAAATATGGTAAACGGGTTTAAAATGTGTATTTGCGATGTAAAGGAGTTAGTGCTGCGCCTAGCAGACACGAAAATGGGCGTACGCGTCTTCTCATGCTCTCCATGGGGCCGCGTGCAGGGACGGACCTGCTCCGTCTCTCACTCCCGCAGGATTTTGACAAAAAAATTGCTTCACGCGTTCTTATCTTTTGACTTAATACCGCTATTTATATTTCATTTAAAGCTATTTTGCGTTGACGGCGGTACTTATTATTAAAATATATAATAATTTATTTTATTTATATTGTAGAAATCAATAATCTAAGTGCGGCGGATCCGTAAACCAAGTAATAAAATAACTGGCGAAACAAAACGTGTACCACACAAAATCGCTTCGAGGTCAATGAGCACAACCAGAATTAATCCCCATATGAGTAGTACTGGATTATAAGGCACACTGTTGTTTTTTGAGAAAATTAAAGGCTTTTAAGTACGTCTTATAGTGCAGAAAATATGGCAATACGTCGTGACATCCCTAGTTTACATACTCTAAACCTTATACAACTGTAGATTAACATTTTTCCCAGTTTAAGGATTATT
Organism: Eucyclogobius newberryi; assembly: GCF_026437365.1. Lineage (NCBI taxonomy): Eukaryota > Metazoa > Chordata > Actinopteri > Gobiiformes > Gobiidae > Eucyclogobius > Eucyclogobius newberryi. The sequence goes on from NW_027315834.1 coordinate 27,684,409, forward strand.
TTTAAGCTTTCACTCATAACGACTAAACCTCTTTACAAGCGCTCATGTGGCGTTCCTTACATGCGTTTTAAGATCAGCCTCGCACAGATTTGTAAATATACGCGTGTGGCCAGACAACCGTGTATTTAAACTGCATCCTGGTCATGTCGATAAACGTCTCCCCCGTTTAAGAATGTCTGAAGTGGAGAGCGTAACGATGGCTTTTATGCTCTGTGTTAAATAGACCCTCGTGTCGCAGGAGCGTATTTCTTAATTTAATCAACTGTGACTCGTCCTTTTTCAGGCCGAGGATTTTATTAACCTTCCACAGCCCCAGTCGCCTTTTCTAATGTGAGCGTTTTTTGCCTCTGTCAAATAAAGTTAAAGACAGTTTTTTTCCTTAGTTTTTTATGTCAAGTTGGGCTGAGCTTGTCCGGTAGAAATATCCAATGTTAAATAGCTTTTTTTTTTTTTTTTTTTTAAAGAAAATTTCGTTCCCTGTTTATGTTTTAAAAAAGAAGGAAAGTAGCAATTGAGACTGAAGTATTAAAGGGCCCCCTACAGGTTGGACGACTCATTGAACTAAAACGCAGTTAAGATAAGTATATTTGCAAAAAAAAAAATGAAAATGTTATCTCAGAAAAGCTTATTTTGTAGGTTTATGATTTCACTTCCTGTTTGTAAATGATGACATCACACTTGGAAATTACCCAGGAAACAAAAAACTCATCCAATGTCAAAATTATTTTTAGTTGACATATATAAATACATGAGAGCCACTTTATTTTGTTGAATAATGTTTAGAGTGTCAAAAAAAGTTGTTTCTTTGTGTAAATTATGCATAAACTTTGACTGGAATTAGAGTCCCTAGTGTGATGTCACTTCCTGTCATTTGTCTACAGATTTTTCATCATTTTCAGCACAAATACCTACTCGATTGGTGTAAAACTATAATGTATACGTACAACTGGTATAAATACACCCAATAAAGTTAAAATTTGAAAATCGTAAAAACCTGTCATACGTCACTTTAACTGCTACAAGAACGAGAACATATTCACTGCCACAGGGTTTGCAGTTTTTTATACATTAGAAAGGAAATTTTCTCATTTACTAAGGATTATATTGCCTAAATTATGGTTCCTTTCACTATTTGTTAATTGCAGCTATAATGTCTCTAATTCTGCCACAGTTAAGAGCTAAGAGCGTGTCGACAGTAGAAAGAGGCTGGCCGTTTGAGACAATAAAAATAAAACAGTTGAGCAAACACACAGTCACTCTTTAGGGCTGATATAAATACACACAAACACCAGCCATACTTCGTACTCCGCCGGTGTATATTTAGACCGGTGTCCTTGAACACATCGACGGTAAATAAAAGGCCTCTCTATTTACAAAGCTGCGACGATTAATGCGAATGTTTGTGACTGACCGGCCACAAAAAGAATCGTCGACTATTTTATTTAATTTTACTGGACGAAAATGCTTTGTTTTGTTGCTATTTCATTACCCGCTTATATATATATATATATATATATATATATATATATATATATATATATATATATATATATATATATATATATATTATATATTCCCAGAGTGTGTCTACCAGTTGTTATCTCAAAAAAGTGATTTATTGAACATAATAAACCATGATCACGTTTAAAAACCTTTAGCTATCTATAGAATAAAAGTATTGTCACATAGTATTCCTAAGCAAAACTAAAATAAAACTCCTGACCCTGTTGTAAATAAGTAACAAATGTATATGTACAATGTGTTTTACATTGGTCACTCAAAACGTTTCGTGGCCAGTCTTCAGAAATAATGATCCCTGTTAATCCACTGCTTGTCACGGTAAAATGCCACAATGAGAGGCAGTTTTGAACAGAATGTCAATGGACTTTTTATTTTATTATTGCTTTGATTTAGGTCAATATTCTGGTTTACAAAATACTAAATCATCTGTAAATCCACTGTGCCAGACTGCTAACGAGTCCCCTGTAAACACTGGTCCTGCTCATACTGCATAATTTTATAGTGCGTGATGGGCAACTAGTTAAGATTTTGTTGATTTATTTGTCATTTGTAGTTTGATAACTAATTGGAAAACACGTGCAAAAAGCTCAAAATGCACCGTAAAACAGTTACACCCGTGGGAATTGTGTTGCAGTAAGTCCTAATATTCAACACGGGAATTGTGTCTTATTGTTAAAGAATAATAACACACCTGCTGTATGCCGGCAGTTGATTTACTACCACCTTTGTTACTTTTATACAGAATGGTGGAAGACATTGTGTAATAGCCAAGCCCTGGCCGTCAGACATGGCCGTTTTGAGCCAATGGCGACGCTCATTGGCACTTGTCGCCAGTTTAGCCTTTAGCAAATAGCATCATCCAGTAGTTCTCAGTCCAACATGCACAGTAGTGTTCTTCTCCCGCAGGCTCCGTACCATGTGACCACTCTTATTTATCAGAGCGAGAGCCGCTAGAGCGAGAGCCGCTAGAGCGAGGCCAAGCTAAAGATGAAAAAGGCATTTTCAACAAAACAAGTTCATAATCTGAAAATTGCCGCAATATCCGACCTTTGTGAAAGCTGTAGGTCCCTTTCAGCTGAACTCGAGCAGTTTATTTTTACACTGCGCTCTATGAGAAAAAGGCTTTCTGGACTGTGGCTGCTGTTCCATGGACTGGCCACTAGTCTAACTCACGACAAGTTTAAGATAGCAATACCCTATCAAGAGATAATGTCATTGCCTGAGTACAGCATTCACGATAAATATGAGCAGATTCACAGCATGAAGTAGTCAACATTTCAAGTACAAAGTTTCAATGCTGTTTTGAAAGTGGATATAGATGATAAACATAGATTTTTTTGTTGATGTGTAATATGAAAAATATGAACTCATCAAATACAGGTCTGTCAATGTGTTGTTCCCAATCAGACTTTGAGCAATAACTTAAACTTCCCATGTCTCTTTATCAGGAGCAGGTAGACGGCATCACTCCTAAGCCTTCACTACGCCCCCGTATTATCTTTTCGTGTGTGTTTGAGGGCATAGTTGGCACAAAGGGCGAGACATGTGCTCCGCCTCCCTCTGATCCCTCTGAGCCTGTGACTTTTGGAGTTTAGACCCAGACGGGGCAGTTTGAAAGCCACTCGATGTGAACAGACATGCACAGTCTTTTCAGAGCTACTTTTCAGCCTAACAATCGGCCTCAGCCTTTGTGCTTGGACTGGACGACAAAGAATGAATGACCACACTACTTAGCGTCCTCATTCCTGAAAACACTTTTTTCTTTGTCTCACGAACAATAAACACTCACGATGAGGAAAGAAAAAAGGTTGGATTTCTCATAAGGAAATATCAAATGTTCTTTTTCTTTTTTTTCCTCTAGTACTTCTACTTGTCAACTAGCACAGCAAACTTTTTAGTTTCATTTGTCATGGGTGAATTTAGTTTAGTTAATAGTACTATTTTAGTACTGTTATAACAATATGAAGTTAATATTTGAATCTTGATATAAATTGCGGCGTAAGCTCTAACTCTGATTCTCAGTCAAGGCATTCAACTCACACATTTTTTTATTTATTTTTTAAAGGATTTTTTGGACCTTTTATGCTTTATTTACAAGACAATGTAGGCATGGAATGGGGGTGAGAGAGAAGGGAAGACATGCACCAAATAATCTGAGCCAGAATTCAAAACTCGTGACACTGCAGCCGGCTGCATTTTGAACAAAGTACCACCTTGGATAATAATTTACTTTCTGAGTATCACCAAATTTAATATCAAACTTCATCGGGCCAGAATTCGGGCCTAAAATGAGACTAAACCGCAGCTAAAATAGTTTTAAAATTGTAATAATTAACACAAAAGGACAAAAACATTGCAGAGGGCTTTGCGTACCACAGTTTGAGAAACACTGAAATAGACATTTACATCAAAAACAAAACGAACAACCAACTCACTATTTTAAAATCTCACAAGTTGCAAGTAAGACAGTGTTATGGTTATGTAAAATTATTGAGTCCTAAAATATAATAATTACCCCTAAGTATTAAGACCCAGTTGAAGATGTTTTTCTTCTTTATACAGCCCTCACTCTCAAATATACCGTATTTTCCGGACTATAAGTTGCACCTTTTTACATAGTTTTGGCCAGGGTGTGACTTATACTTTTTATACTCATACTTATACTCCAGAGCGACTTGTTTTCACACTTGCAACTGCATTTCATACTCTAGTGCAACTTATATATGTTTTTTTCTTCTCTATTATGCATTTTTTTGGCTGCTGCGGCTTCTACCCCGGTGCGACTTATAGTCCAGAATATACGGTAATAGGATTGTTTTGCTCTGATCTTTCTCTTGTAGACCATCCTGGTGCAGATCTGGTACCCCATCACAGTCGCCACCAACTCCAGAGAACAGAAGAAGATCCTGGCCAAGTACCTGCTGGAGACCTCGGGGAGCCTGGAGAAGCTGGAGTACAAACTGCACGACTTTGGCTACAGAGGCGTGTCGTCACAAGAGGTACACACCCACGGGCCGTCACGTGCCGAATGTTTCTCACTTCCGGGTCCGCGGCGAATGCATCGGCTGAGCGTAAAGCTGTTTTTCATGCGTTAAAGTAAAATCAGTTTTGCCCCGTAACATATATATTGTCAAAGCAGCTCTGTGTATGCTCTGAATTTAAGTAAAAGTGTTTTATTCTCCACTAAACCAGAAGTTTAGCATGCTAGTCTGTGTTAGCTTTACTGTGTTTAGTTTACTGTAAGCTCTGTTTTTTGTGTTTTTAAGACGGTAAATATCAGGTACAGCTCGTCTTTTATATGATAGTACCCATATTAGTACTCATATCTACAACACTTCTCTTTCCAGGCCTTTCTTTCAAGATTACGTTTTTAACGTTACCATAGACAAAACGGTTAATCCCATGGACATTGATGAAAGGAAAGGTTCTCTGTCCGGTTTATATTCTTTGATCTATTTGAACAAAAGATCAAATAGACCCAGAAGTGATGCCTGGGTTTAGTCTCATTTCAGACCTGGGGTTTAGTCTAATATTAGAGCTGGGTTTAGTCTAATTTTAGAGCTGGGTTTAGTCTCATTTTAGACATGGGTTTATTCTCATTTTAGACTTGCGTTTAGTCTCATTTTAGACCTGGGTTTAGTCTCAATTTAGACCTGGTTTTAGTCTCAATTTAGACCTCATTTTAGACCTGGGTTTAGTCTCATTTTAGACCTGGGTTTAGTCTCATTTTAGACCTGGGTTTAGTCTCATTTTAGACCTGGTTTAGTCAGTGCAGTGTGCATTGACCTGTAGCAGTGTGCAGGGGTTGAATACTAATCCTCTTAATGTAATACCCATTCCGTGCATCTTTTAACATTTGTCTGATGTTTCCTCCTGGTCCATTCATCGCCTCCTCTTCTGTTTTCAGACCGCGGGCATCGGGGCTTCAGCTCATCTGGTAAACTTCAAGGGCACAGACACCGTGGCCGGCATCAGCGTCATTAAGAAGTATTACGGCACCAAGGACCCCGTGCCCGGCTTCTCCGTGCCAGCCGCAGAGCATAGGTAGAACCCCCCGCACACACAGACACACACCCACACACACACAGACGCGCGCACACACACACACACACACACACACACCGACACTCGCACAGACACATACACACACAGACACATACACACACCGACAGACAGACAGACAGACACCTACAGACAGACACCTACAGACAGACACCTACAGACAGACACCTACAGACACCTACACGCACACAGACACCTACACGCACACAGACACCTACACGCACACAGACACCTACACGCACAGACACCTACACGCACAGACACCTACACGCACAGACACCTACACACACAGACACCTACACACACACAGACACCTACACCTACACGCACACAGACACCTACACGCACACAGACACCTACACACACAGACACCTACACGCACAGACACCTACACACACAGACACCTACACGCACAGACACCTACACACACAGACACCTACACGCACACAGACACCTACACGCACAGACACCTACACACACAGACACCTACACACACACAGACACCTACACGCACACAGACACCTACACGCACACAGACACCTACACGCACACAGACACCTACACGCACACAGACACCTACACATTCACAGACACACACATATACATACACCCACACACACACAGGTGGTCCGTCATATTCTCTGTGGAAACTTTGCCCTTGGAGCCCGGCCGCACAACATCCGTCATAGTTAATTGAAGACGCCCCATCCCGGCTCGTTCCGGCTCGGCGCGCTGCTCTCGCTCGTCGGGACGCATTAGAGGCGCCATTTCCAGCGCGATGTAGGGCACCGGATCGCCGCCCACTTTCAGTGTAACGGTGGAGAGACAGTTTCCGCAATGATGATCGGTGACTATAGCTTTTATTAAGGGCGTCCAAGGTTAGCAAACGCCGTCCCACTTAGCGCGTCGACGTCTGTTCCACGTGGGGCTGAGAAGTACTGGAACCGAAATAAGCTATTTGTGTTCTAACTTTACGTTCCTCGGCTTTAGTTGTCCGAAAATATGATCAAATCTTCGCCACAGTCGTCCGTTTTCTGTCAGGTAAACGCCTTGTTAAAGAATGCCCGGCTGCCTTTGATACACGTAGAAAAAAAGAAAGAAAACGTATAAACACTTGAGAGTCCACGACGTGAGCCGCTTAAATCAGTGACATGAAAACAATCTAAAATCCCTGTAGTGTAACATTAAATTGAGCTTGCAAAGGAGGTTTCATGATGTTTATTTTTAGATTGAAACAGGTAAAATATGATACTAGTATGGAAGATAATTTGTTTATTCAGATTTTGAATTTTAATGCTGGTGAATTTAATTTTTCTCAGTTTAAAAATGCGAAATTACGCATTAAAATGTCAAATATTCAATGCATACATTTTCCATCCCTCAAAGTCAACGGTCTGAATTTAAAGTGTCAAATTTAGTGTGAAAAAATTTGCATTAAATAACGTTTTTTCAGTGATCAATTTGTCGACACGATTTATGATTCATATCTCAATAATTTCCATGTAAACCCAAAACTGGAACAAAGTTGTACGTGGTCTCTGTCTAAAGTGAAATTACGTTACGACCGCAGCTTCAGTAAGGTTGTTGCAGCAGGATTAAAATGGCAAGATCATAAATTTACACATTTACTGTTTGGATATTACTTTCATAAAACAGGATTGTCCCGTAGAGTTACTGCGCATTGCCCTCTGTCCTCCGAAATGATGACATCAAACCCTTGCACATACAACTCGGTAATGTAGCGCTTTTTAGAATATGTTTATCGTTCTTTCTCTGTGGTTATCGTTTGTTGGGTAAAGGCTACGGCCAACGTTTTATCTCGAGTCTGCGGTTTAGGATAATAATAATGGTAAATGTCTCACAGCTTGGCTAAACTTATTTGTTATTGCTACATGGCTAAAGGCTACAGCTAGCTACTGCTAACAATAGAAAATGATAAAACTAATATTATTCCCATCATTATTCCCTAACACTCATGTAAGTTTAGTTTGAATTTATGGTGTGTGGAAAAGGAAATTAAACTGAAACTATTATGACAGATACATGTATTTATTTATTGAGTAAATTACAATATTTCTTATCACAGACGTGCAACTGCTACTTTAAGATAAGATAAGCCTTTGTTAGTTCACACAATGGGGAAATTTTGGTGTTGCACGCAAGTAGTTACAGAAGTAAAAGAACAGATAACATGTAGAAAGCTTTAAGAAAAAAACACTCTTAATAGATAAGCTCTTAAAAACAAAACTCTTATAAACAATCCTCTTATATTCTTAATAAGAAGTAAAATAAAATAAATACAAAATAATAAATAAAATAAGTTGATAATAATAATAATAATAAATATAGCCGCAAGCGGCAATGATCGGCCCTCGCCACGCCACCGCCGCCACGCCGCAAGAGGAGGGGGCGCTAACGCGCCCCAATTGTCCTTTTATTACGCCTACTGCTGAATCTGTGACGCTGTCACATCTTTTCCCCTTTGTTTTACCATCAAAAAGCAATTTTATTTTGAATTCTTGGCAAAATGTGCGGCTTTGCCGCACAGACACCGTGACTCTTTTGATGGTCCACCCCTGAAGATGAGTCTCACCAAATTTCAGGTTAATATGTCTAACGCCCTGGGAGGAGTTTGTGAAAGTCTAAAGTGTAAACATGTTCTGGCGATTTCCCCATTGGAATAACATGGGAGGTTTTGGTCATCGCTACGGCAAAACCATAACAATTATGACATGGGTCTCATTGACTTTTTTGATGAAGATGCCAAAATTGAGTTAAATTTCATAAAATTTCGCAAAACTAAACATTTAACCTCCATATAAAATCTGTAGGGGGCGCTGTGGTGCCAAATTAATTTATTTCACTTCAAGTACGTTTAGCGCAAAGAGTTTAACAACTGATTCTAATTTGACGCAATTCGGACTTTATCTGCGCAAATGGCAGAAATGTTAAATTTGGGAGATTTCTGAAATTCTAGCTAAAGTTTGTGCCTTCGCCGCACAGAGACCGTGACAGGTATCAATGTAATTTGAATAACTTTTGATGTCCCACTCCTCAGTACCATTTTCACCAAATTTCAGCTTTTTAGAGCCAACGCCCTGGGAAGAGTTCGTAAAAGTACGACGTTTGGAGTCCTGCTTAGCCATTTTTGAACCAATATGGCCGACATTTGGTTGGGTGGACGGCGTTGCCGTAATAATATTTTTTACTTATCTTGTCACCATCTACCTCTGCGCCAAATTTCATGATTCTACGATCAGATTTTTTTTGGGTCATTTCCTATCTCTCAATGCATTTTTGGTACATTTGGGGCGTGAGTGCGTTAGTGAGTGTTTAGAAGTGCGCGAGCGCTTCGCGCTCGATTTCGTGCGCACTACGTGCGCACTTTCACAGCCGTGCTTCGCACGGCCTTACGAGATTAATAGGCCTCTCGCCAGCTTGTGGCGCTCGGGCCTAATAATAATAATAATAATAATAGAAATGATTTGGTATTTGTATTGACCCAAAGTCAATTTGTATTGACCCAAAGTGAATAGTATATTTTGCCATGAATAGATGATTATGTTACTATTGGTCAAGTGAATATTTCGTGTTTGACTGAAAATAAGCAAAAGTACTGTCAAAATTTATTTTTACTGCCCTTGTCACTATTCAATATTGGCATAAGCAACTTTTATTTTATGCCTTTAAGACTTGAAAAAAGCAGAGTTCCCTTCAACTTCTTTGTAATCATAGCCTTATGTTGTGTTCATCGTTATTTAACCTACCGATAATCTGGAGGTTTTGAATCGGGGCGTGGTCAGCCTCACATGCAGCTCCCTGATTGGCTGGAGTTTTACGACATAATTGGCCCTAGATGTCGCAGTTGTTAAATTGCACCGGTCCAACCCTCACTAATGCCAACCTTATCACGTTTTCATCCTGGCAGGCAGCTGGGGCAGTAAACTCCTGTGCCGGTGCGCACCAGTGCATTGTGGGATGGTGGCGGTAGTTGTCATAGCAGCTGTTATGTAATGGGCCCTTCTAAATCTGTTTGGTTTGTGCTTCAGTGGGACTCGTCTCAGTAAGATTCCACTGTGGGTCAGTTCTGCGTAGGGCCGGGTAGCATTTGATTTATTTGTGTGTAAATTAATGGTCAAAATTGTGCAAAAAAAACCAGTTTTCCCTGCATTTAATCACATTGTAACTCCATTGTAACATACGTGTGTGACTTCTGTCCAGTTAACTTCAAAACCACTGAGCAAACAAGTGAACGAGAGCCACACAACTGATTAACGCAGCTCACGTTTCACAATGCGTACGTGACGTGTATCAAAGGCAACTTGGGAATCACTGGTCGAGAGGACATCGACTCGGAGTGAACTGTTTATCACAATGTTTTGTAACCGCTGATGATCGCTATGATCCAAAAATATCTTGGATAGAAAACTCTGTTCAGCCTGGAGCAGCGCCGCCCACTTCATCCGGCCGACAACGTGGAAACGACTGCATCTGAAGTAGTTCTAAGCACGACTTTGGACACTTTTGAAAGCCGGTTGGCGAAACTACACCATCACGTACTTTCTCTTCTCATCTTCATCGGAGTGATATCCATCCAGTTAATCCATCTTTTCTGCTGCATGAGGTTTTACACTACATTTTTACACTAAGAACTACGTCAGAAATCATTTGCATTTACACGTACCACCTTAAATTAACTTTTATTAACTACTCATGACTTGAAAGTGCACTGGGTAACTTTTCTGGAAGGGGAGTCAGTCCACTGCTTGTCTTCATGTTATTGCTTTGCCAGTATAAATCTATCAATATGGTATTTATTTCATTAGAAGTGGTTTTATAACCACAATTTAAAATAGACGTGGACCCAAACAGCGTCCCTGTGGAATGCCACATGACATTAGGAAAAACTACCATTAAAAAATACTTGTTTAGTTCTGCCATTTCATCAGTGAGAGGAGGTTTTTTGCCAAGAACTTGTTTAAATGTCACCCGGAAATTTGTCTTTCAGGCGTCGTCTCAAAAACTCCTTAAATTCATCATATTTGATCATTGTGACTTGACAAACGTAACAAGAAATCACCAGAACCAAGTTAAATAGTGGCTTAAATAGGAGTTGTATGATGAGGACTGACTTAGAGCTGAGGTTCAGACACACAACGTTCAAGATAAACTATAAAGAATTATCCTATGTATATTCTAGTCTAGAGGGCAGTATATATTACCCATACGAATATTTTATTGTTTAAATAAGTAAAAAGTTAACCTAGCTCGCAAGATTACGTCCACAAACTTCTCCTCTCTCCACTGGATTGTAAAAATTTGTTGCTTCACAGTTTTTTTCCACTCTTCCGCTTCTACCAATCAGCTTCCAGTATCCTTCATGACACTCCGCCTTTTCCCAATTACTTAACTCAACTATTTTTATTTAGTTTTTACAAAGGTCATTCTAGGTTTATGAATATATCACCACTTGGACCATCAAGGTCAATCATCTGTGAGTGAAGCTTTCATTGGTCGACTCGTCCCACGTGTATTCCTTGAGTAAAAATAGCCCATAAACTTCATTCACTTCTTGAATTATGTCGTATGTATATTTTCTAAATATATTACAAGTACAAACTGCAGCCAAGCGTTTTGACCTTTACAAATGACTCTGGCCTACAGTGGCCTTCTAATCTTACTCTGCTGACCAATAACCATGATGCACTGCCCTCTTCTGGAAACACTCCGCCACTGCCTCTTGATGAATGTCTTGTGACTCAGCATTTCTCAGATTTCTAGGGCGTGCGTTGTATTACACACAGTACACACACAGTACACACAGTACATACACAGTACACACACAGTACACACACGGTACATACACAGTACATACACACTGTACATACACAGTACATACACGCGGTACATACACAGTACACACACAGTACATACACACGGTACATACACAGTACATACACACGGTACATACACAGTACATACACACGGTACATACACAGTACACACACAGTACATACACACGGTACATACACAGTACATACACACGGTACATACACAGTACATACACACGGTACATACACAGTACACACACAGTACATACACACGGTACATACACAGTACATACATACAGTACACTTATTTATTTAATATTTCTTTCCTTTATGTAACTGCTACTTCCAACATTCAATTCTCACCTACTTTTGATATACTTTTTTTTTATTTATAAGCTAAATTTAGAGACACTTTAGACACACATATATGCATTTGTTGCGATTTAATTATTTGGGACATTTTGAATATATTGTATTCTGTGTTGTTGTGTAATTACAACCGAAAAACCTTCATTTGTTTGCCTTTTTAAACGTGAATAATTACACAGCCCTGTTTCATAACACATATATATATATATATATAATTGCATCAACATCCAATTATTTTGTGTCCTCTTTGATATAGTTGTTTGTGTTTTGTGTGTGTTAAATGGCCTGAAAGACATTTTTAGCCTTGTTTATTTGTTTTTAATCGGGGGGAAATCAAGAAACCCTCATTAACCCCTAAATAAATTCTTCTTCTTCTTCTTCTTCTTCTTCTTCTTCTTCTTCTTCTTCTTCTTCTTCTTCTTCTTCTTCTTCTTCTTCTTCTTCTTCTTCTTCTTCTTCTTCTTCTTCTTCTTCTTCTTCTTCTTCTTCTTCTTCTTCTTCTTCTTCTTCTTCTTCTTCTTCTTCTTCTTCTTCTTCTTCTTCTTCTTCTTCTTCTTCTTCTTCTTCTTCTTCTTCTTCTTCTTCTTCTTCTTCTTCTTCTTCTTCTTCTTCTTCTTCTTCTTCTTCTTCTTCTTCTTCTTCTTCTTCTTCTTCTTCCTCCTCCTCCTCCTCCTCCTCCTCCTCCTCCTCCTCCTCCTCCTCCTCCTCCTCCTCCTCCTCCTCCTCCTCCTCCTCCTCCTCCTCCTCCTCCTTCTTCTTCTTCTTCTTCTTCTTCTTCTTCTTCCACTTCCTCTTCCTCTTCCACTTTTCCTTCATCTCCTTTTTCTCCTCCTCCTCCTCCTGCAGCACCATCACCGCGTGGGGCAAGGAACACGAAAAAGACGCCTTCGAGCACATCATCAAGCAGTTCCCCAACGTCCCCGTTTCCATCGTCAGCGACAGCTACGACATTTACAACGCCTGCGAGAAGATCTGGGGCGAGGACCTGAGGAGCCTGATCGAGTGCCGCAGCGCCGACGCCCCCCTGGTGGTCCGGCCCGACTCTGGAAACCCCCTGGACACCGTTTTAAAGGTCCCATTCTGACACAGCAGCTCCTAGTGTTGACCCAATACCAACTTTTTAAACTTCCAACACAACAATTAGAATAAAAACACTCTTAATGTAATTTTCAATACAAAATATGAGTAGTTTAATTCATATCGCCAAGTTAATAGTTTCGAATAAAGATCAAGACCACATAAAATGATTCATGGATAGTCTTAATTTGTCAAGTACTGTTTTCAGATACAGTTTTTTTTTAGTATCTGGGTATTTTTGGGTATTTTATTTTTTACATCCATTGCTAAATAATGGTTTGGAAAACAAAATTTAAAAAATACTAGCAAAAGCCAAATGAAATAATTGAATTGGAATACAATAATGTTGCAAACTGGGTAACATTGTACAAGATTTATGTGCGTACAAGTAAAATATACATTAAAAAATACACAATTAATGTGCATGTGTGCATGTGTTTGCACAAATAATGTGCAAAGGAAATGAAATGTCTCTCGTTTCTCGTTGCAGGTGTTGGAGATCCTCGGTAAGAAGTTTGTTCCGGATGAAAACTCCAAAGGTTACAAGGTCCTGCCCCCTTACATCAGAGTCATTCAGGGCGATGGTGTCGATATCAACACTTTGCAGGAGGTGAGCGACCTTTTCCTCGCGTGTCGGGGCCTTTACTTTCACTTCAGGTCGTGAGAGTTGAGGAATGATCACGGGTATGTCAACTAAACCTTGATTGGTGGTGACTACCGTATTTTCAGGAGTATAAGTCACCAAAAAATGCATAATGGAGAAGAAAAAAACATATATGTTGCACTGGAGGATGAAATGCGGTTGCAAGTGTGAAAATAACAAATGTAAATCGCTCCGGAGTATAAGTATATAAGTATAAATGTAAGTATAAGTCGCATCCCGGCCGAAACTATGATAGTCCGGAAAATACGTTAAAACTTTTGCTGGCACATATTAGTCGGTGTTAAGTGGCATTTTTAGCTCCTGAAGACACCCACACTCCATATTTCAAAGTTTTCCTCCACTCAGTTGATACCGCTCTAAATAATTACCCAAACGGTGCCCTCCGTACTCATCTGTAATTTGCATGTATGTATTTTGTTTTCTTCAGATTGTGGAGGGCATGAAGCAACACCGGTGGTCCATCGAGAACATTGCGTTTGGCTCTGGAGGGGCCCTTCTACAGAAGCTCACGAGGGATCTGCTCAACTGCTCTTTCAAGTGCAGCTACGTGGTCACAAACGGACTCGGGGTACGTTTCCGTTTCTCATCATAGCCCTTTAATATGGCTTGTACCGTATTTTCCGTAATATAAATTGCACCGGAGTATAAGTCGCACCAGCCAAAAACATGCATTATAGAGGAAAAAAAAAAAACATAAGTTGCACTGGAGTATAAGTCACATTTTTGGGGGGAATTTATTTGATAAAATCCAGGACCAAGAACAGACATTTAATCTTGAAATGCAAATTAAAATCATAACAGATTAGAGAACATGGTGAATAGGTGTACGTATGCTAACGCTAACACCTTCAGCTACATGAGGCACAGACAGAACTGTGGTAAGTGTCTGGTATGTTAACGTAACATATTAACAGTTATTCAGATAACTATAGCATAAAGAACATGCTAACAAGTTTACCAAAGCATCAGTTTTACCCCAAATCACTAAATCCATTGAATTCTTCTTCCTCTGTGTCACTTCTAAACAACTCCACAAACTCCAGAGGTAGAGGAAGTGCAGATTCTTCTTCTGTGTCGCTTAGAGCCTAGAGCGCCCTCTTGTGGCTGTCAGTGTGAAAATAACACATATAAGTCGCTTTGGAGTATAAGTCGCACCCCGGCCAAAACTATGCAAAAAGCTGCGACTTATAGTACGGAAAATACGGTATCATAAATGAGAGTACGGTAAATATATTATAAATGGGAATAAATTGTTGCCTTTGCATGTTCTGCCTGTGTCTTAAGCTCTGAGCCGCATTGTGGGAGGCAACTGTTGTTGTGATTTTGGGCCTTACAAAAATAAATTGATTTGATTTGATTTGATTACATCTCCATTTTACATCGCTCACTATCTAGGTCAAATTAAATAAATGGAGAAAATCTACTCAAATCTTTTTTTATATATATATATATATATGTGTAATATATATATATATATATATATATATATGTATGTATGTATGTATGTATGTATGTATGTATATAAACATAGAACAGAACAGAACATACCACGACCAGAGAGTGAAAATCAAAAAAAGGAAGTAGACATCAACTAAACATAAATAGAGACTAAATCACGGCACATGGAAATTAAAATAAAATACAATCAGAATCAGAAAATGTTTATTGCCATTGTGAATGAACAAACATAGGAACTTGATTTGGTGATTTGGTGCAACATAGAATAATGAACATTGATAAAAACAACCTATATAAGTGAAAAGAAAAATAATATTTCTACAATAGGATGAATAGGGAATAAAAATAGGAGTGTTTATTTTACCATAAAAAATAGGAGTGTTTATTTTAACATTATTATTAGTATTATCTTGTCTGACGCTAGCTGTTTTTATTTCATTTTATCTTTATTTTTCCCCTCCATTCCTTATTAAGAAATGAGAGGTTTTGTCTATTGGAGTTTTGTTTATAAGAGTTTTTGTTCATAAGAGTTCTTCTATTAAGAGTGTTTTTTAAACTTCCTGTAAGTTATCTGTCCTTTTCCTCTGTATCTACCTGCGTTGCAACAATGAAATTTCCCCATGTGTGGACAATAAAGGAATATCTTATCTTAAATAGGCTTACTATGTACACAAAATGTACAGTTGGATTTACAGATGTCGTCCCACTTCGTCCTCAGGTGAACGTGTTCAAAGACCCCGTCGCGGACCCCAACAAACGCTCAAAGAAAGGACGCCTCTCTCTGCATCGGACGCAGAGCGGGGACTTTGTGACGCTGGAGGAGGGCAAGGGCGAGCTGGAGGAGTACGGCCTGGTGAGTCCCGCAATCGACTCCATAACATCAGCTGCACGTGTGAGAATTCTGCTTTTCTTTAACACGGCTTGACTTTCTTGTGCCCAGGACCTTCTGCACACCGTCTTTCAGAACGGGAAGATCGTGAAGACGTACACGTTCGACCAAGTCAGAGACAATGCCAAGGTCACGGAGAGCGAGCTGGAGGAGCTGCAATGAGCTCTGAAACGTCACCGGTTTAAAAAAAATGACCTCCCCCTGACCCTTGACCTTTCACCTTTGACCTCCGGCGCCACTCAGTCGAACTAGGGTAGCTACGCGCGCCGCTCACATCCCCACACTCCCGATCCCTCGTGTAATTTCGATGCCCTTAAACGTATCGGGACTCGACCTTCGGAAAACACTGGCGGTTCACTGTGTAACTTTTTTAACGCTCTGTCCGGAATATTCCACAGTACGGCATTACGCGTATAATCTCCACGGAGACGAGCAGGCGACACCACTACGCCTTAACGGATCCGCGGTTCGGCGAGTCCGCTGACGGCAAGAAAGCACATCGAGGCGTTGATTATTTTATTCTAACGCCGTGCTGTGAATCCAGGCGAAGCGTTGGCACGGAGACGAGCAGAAAAGTTACGCAGTGCGCCTTTAACGCCGGTGAGAGAAAACGTGCGATCGGTCCTGAAAAACTTGTAGATATTAAAGCCTAAAACATCATCTTTAACCTGTATTCACGCCACAAACGACCAGCGGGGGGCGACGGTCGCGATTCGTTCGGTAGCTACCGCGGACGTGAACTCGTGCGGACGGAGAAAAGTATTTTAAGAGTCAAACGAAGCACTTCTACATGTACTACTACTACTACTACTACTACACCGATGATCGTTTTACTCCGTGTATCGTGTACAGTTTAGAAACATTCTCCTTCGTCCACTTCGTATTTTATGTGAAGGACAAAAAAACTAACGAGATCGTGGTGTGTATATATATATATATATATATATATATATATAGCGGTGCAACTATGACATTTACCGCCCGGTCCCGTGTACACTTCCGATGATGATAATAATAAGAATACGAAGCCATGTGGTATACTTGCTTTGAAACCGTAGCTTTGGCGCAGATTGTAAAGGCCTTACTTAACCGTGTACTACCCGTCTACTTACTACACAAAGAAAACGTTATCGACGCATCTGTAAATTAAAGACTTGTACGTATGAGCGATCATCCTTTTGTGAATGTGATGTAATCCACGGTGTAGAATGAAGGCCCAACACGCTGTACTTCCATGTAAACAGGGCGATTTCGCCGTTTTCGAGGGGGCTGTGTTACGCTTTTGCTCACGTTTTTAAACCAAATGAACCGCCTCGCACTTTTTACAACTCCAAAAAATGCTCGTGAGGATGTCATGGTAGAGTTCAGCTACTGTATGATCAGAAGAGGGGGGAAACTGGATGCTTTATAGATGGATAATGCTTCCCGGAGATAGCAGGGATGAACAAATCGCAGCTAAAATGATCTTTTGCGTAGTATAGCCCCTTTGAAAAGTCGGATCCCTAAATTTTACAGATTTAGCCAACCGCGCACAAGCTTCCACGGACCCGGCGCTGAATTTAGACAATTAGACAATCTCAGCTTCGTTCTGTCCTTTTTAAAATACAGCCAAAAATGCTCGTCGTTGGGTCTTCATGTCCCGCCGGAGCGTGTCAATGTAAAAACGCAACACAAACGTCGTCTTTCGCGGGAATCGAGACGAGCCGGACGCGATTTGAGAGAGATTCGATGCCGGCTTCCAAGTTCCGCGAGTGTTTGTGTGCGACGGGCGTGAGTGAAGAGGTCTTTTCTTTCCTTTTTGTTTCTGTTTTTCTTGCTTCGTGCAAACCCGTCGTGGATTTGCAGGGACGAAAAAGACGCTCTCGGTTTTATGTTATTGGCCTTTTGTTTCTGCGAGGAGACGCGAGCGCGGGACGGCGCCTCGGGTCGCGCTGCACGATTGTCCCCGAGTGTTTTGGTGTTATTAGTCTTCCGCTGTAGATCTTAACGCTCTGCTGAGTTAGGGCGAGGAGCAGATGGCATTACAGACTTGAATGGGCATATATATATATATATACACAGCATATATATATATATATATATATATATATACACACAAAACAACAGAAAACACCATGTACACTTTAGAAAAATAGATTCAATTCAAACAGGCGGCCTTTGTTTTTGTCTATTTGTCTATTACTGTATGTCGTTGTTTTCTTTTCAAACATTTTAGACAATTTCACATTAAAGTAGTTTTTATGTGCTTTTAGACTAATTCTGATATCGATACAGACTACCGTACTTTCTGGACTATAGGTCGCACCGGAGTATACGTCGCACCAGCCAAAAAATGCATAATAGAGAAGAAAAAAACATAGAAGTCGCACTGGAGTATGAAATGCGGTTGCAAGTGTAAAAATAACAAAGGATATCACATATAAGTAGCTCCAGAGTATAAGTATAGAAGTATAAATATAAGTATAAGTCGCACCCCGGCCAAAACTATGAAAAAAAAGTGCAACTTAGAAGGAAAAAAAACTATTCAGAAAAGGTCCTATTATTATGTCCTTTTTGTGCGTTTTCTTTCCCAATATCAACACTCGTTCATTTAGTTTCGATACTCGTTTTCGTTACCAGTTTTGGCATCACCGATGTCATGTCCGAGAACCCGAATATTTGTTGCAGTACTAAAACAAAATTGACTCGAGTCCCAAATTATTTTGAAACTATGAAAATTTAAATGTGATCATTGTTTGTCACTTTTGAGGTTTTTTTTTTTCCTATGCACTGAAATGTGTTGTTGTTGTTGTTGTTTTCTTCTTCCCCCTGTACTACTGAAATGTGTTTGGCCATAGGGTTATGTGCCTGAACTGTCCTGTAATGTCATTTTCTCCAATCATTTTGCAAAACCAACTCTTAACGTTTAAAAAGTGTCACTATTTTCATTTCGCTTCAGGTTTTTTCTTCGTTGCTGTTTTTGTTGTTATCCAGCTGGTACTTTTCAATAAATTAAATTATACTGTTGTTTTTTTTGTTTTTTTGTGACACATTTTAATTTGAAATATTTTGATAGGGTCTCAGTTGTTTTGTCAGAGAAACCTTATTTTGTATGACAAAGGAAACAAAAATCGCCAGAGATAATGCAGTATAACTCTATGATTCTTTCCAAACGATGTGGCCATACTGCCTTTTCACTTTGTACATATATATAACAGCTAGTTTGACTCGAATCGGACGACAGGTTTGTGGGGGGAAACCGCAGTGGAAATATCATCAATATTTTTGTCAGATCCGACTCTTTTTGTACGCGAATAACGTCAAAAACCCGCGTCACTGAACGGGCAGTGAGCGACCGATTTTAGCCTCTGTGAATGAACGCCTTGTAGTGTAAAAGCTTGTGAATATTTCTTTTCTTTACGTCGTCGTTGTCGTTCAACGTGTATGTATATGTTGGTTGTCCCGAATTCTCTCCCCAAAACAGCTGATATTTTAACATGACTTGCTACGTTATGGACAAAACAATGATTAAAAGATGCCACCCTGTCTGTTTGAAATGTGTGCTTTATTTGTTTTAATGTAGACGAGTTTGAGGTTGTATTTGGGGATATTTGGCACCACAGAAATCCACTTAAGCAATTGTACTCACTCATTACCCTGATCATGTCATTAATGTCATAGTAAAAGCTCAAAGAGGCAGAGTAGACGATCCTCTTCTGGTTGTCCTGCACAGCCATTTAGATAATGTCCCCCCTTTTTCATTGAGGCCACACAAATATCAATAATGATATTTACATTACAGAACATTAGACTATATAATAATTCCTCGCAAAAAAAACAAATAATCACTTTTTGGTATCCTGTCTTTCCAGGCTGGGCTGTAATGAGTTATTGTTATTCCAAACTCACTATGTTTAAAGTGAGAAACATTCAAAATCATATATTTTTATTTATCCGTCTTATATTAAGGCAAAAGACTACATTCAGACATAACGTGAATAAGCGGTATATTCTTATTTTCTGATATTTTTGTTTGTACGGACATCTTTCTTTAATGTCAAATAATTATGTCGTCGTAGTAGTAGTAGTAGTAGAAGTAGTAGTAATAGTAGTAGTATGGTTATTATTAGTTGTAGTATTATTATTGTCATTATTAGTTGTAGTATTATTATTGTCATTATTAGTTGTAGTATTATTATTGTCATTATTAGTTGTAGTATTATTGTCATTATTAGTTGTATTATTATTGTCATTATTAGTTGTAGTATTATTGTCATTATTAGTTGTATTATTATTGTCATTATTAGTTGTAGTATTATTATTGTCATTATTAGTTGTAGTATTATTGTCATTATTAGTTGTAGTATTATTATTAGAAGTGGTAGTAGTATTAATATAAGTAGTGGTAGTAGTATTGTCATTAGTATTTGTAGTAGTAGTATTATTATTATTGTCATTATTATTAATAGTAGTAGGCGTATTATTATTATTAGTAGTAGTATTATTGTCATTATTATTATTATTGCCATTAGAATCAGACAGTACATTATTATTAACCCGGTACATAGTCCTCATGTTCCCTTCACCTCTCCAGCCCTGCTCACTTTACATGGTCCGTGTTTTGCACTCATTTAAACAATGGGACGGTGACGTGGCCCTCAGGGGCCCCGGGGACAGCGTCGTGTCTGTTTGAGTCACAGTTGGAGCTGGAGAATGTGCGGGAGTCATGTGACCCGCGGAGCCTCCGCCGCGGTGCGTTTACTGCCGCCTCAGCAAACAGCAGCACCGGAGTCTGCGGGATCACGGGGCCAACGAGGGGCCAACGAGGGGCCAACGAGGGGCCAATGAGGAGCCAATGAGGAGCCTCTGACAGACACTGTGATTGGTATTCTCAAATAAAGTTTACATAGGTTTTAAATAGATGCAGTAAATGTCCTGCTTCATCAGCCTAGAGTTTGGAAACTTGGGAAATGGCAATGAAAGCTGTCTTGTAAGTCTTGTCAGAATCCTCTAGTCTATTCTAAACTACTTCTAATCTACTTTTTACATGACATAAGTGGAAGATTGAGCCCTTAAGCACCATAAACAGTCAAAACAGTAGTCTAACCTCACCTCAGTAAAACCACGAACAGCAAGAAGCTTCTGCAGACTAAACATAATGATGACTCCAAATCACAACACACTCTCTGACATTTATCCCACAAATGTCTCTTATGGTGCGTGAAAGTGGAGGGTTTATGCATCGCGTCAAATGCATGTTTAGTTATAGCGTCTTTATTCTTTCTTTTTCTTTTTTTTCAGCAGTGTGGAAAGTCACCACGTCATTGTGTGAAACAACTCCCACTTTCCCTCTGCGGGACCCACATCCACAGCTCAGCCGCCGGATCAAGAGCTGAACTCACTGCTTTAATCATGATGTCTGGATTTAGACTGAATTTATCGCCGCTAAAGGAACCGTTAGGTTTCGTCAAAGTTGTGGAATGGGTGAGTTATTCTCCTTTTAATCGCAACACGGACTTTGCGCGTCTTTGGGGAGGCGCGGTCTCTTTTTTTTTTTTGCACAAAAGATAAATGAGAATTAAATTAACAGCGGCTCAAAACAACCACCAGAAGCATAAACCAAATATGCGTAATGCGTGCGTAACTTGTTTATTTGACGCAAAAAGATCAGAGCTTTCTTGACTTTTCTTAAGCAAATTGCCTTTAGACTCACTTTTCTGCTTTTGGGAGAGTTATTTGCCTGGAGCCCTTGTGCTTAAGTTACAATATCCAGTTTTGTGATGGAGCCAAATTGAAAATGATACCTGCAGGAAGCCATAGAATTTAAAACAGTTTTGCAGCTCTTCAGAGTGCCACATGCCTGCCCTTCCAAGGACACATGTTAGACATTATCTTTCCTCAACAATTATTTACCCCCAAATAACCGTGCAACATGTTGGTTACTCATACATGCATTTACATAATAACGCTGCACATTCCTCCAGCCGCGGGGCCAGTAATGATTCATGTGCTGGTCATAACTGGGTCACTTTTCTTCTGTTCTATTTTCACAATGGACTTATAAGGTTTTAGAGGCGCGCTAAACACCGATCATCTGACTCTGCTGGGACAAGGCTGTGTGTGTGTGTGTGTGTGTGTGTGATATGTAATGTATAAGCATGTGGTCTACTTGGAAGTAAGTTTAGAAGTAAACCTCATGCTTATTTTTTATTTTGATTTATTTTAGAAGTAGACCACATGCTTATTTTTTATTTATATTTTATTTATTTTAGAAGTAGACCACATGCTTATGTTTTATTTATATTTTATTTATTTTAGAAGTAGACCACATGCTTATGTTTTATTTATATTTTATTTATTTTAGAAGTAGACCACATGCTTATTTTTTATTTATATTTTATTTATTTTAGAAGTAGACCACATGCTTATTTTTTATTTATATTTTTTATATTTATTTTAAATTTGAATTAATTTTTTTTCTTTAAACCTTTTTTTTTTTTAAATCAATTCCTGCTCATGAGTTTTTGATTCAATAATTGTAATTCACTCATTTCTTTCTTGGAAGTAGACCACATGGTCATTTTCCCACAACTCTGGCATTTTTGACCCTCTAACATTGATGAATGTCACACATGGGGACATAGGTCACACATGAGGACATGGGGACATAGGTCACACATGGGGACATAGGTCACACATGGGGACATGGGGACATAGGTCACACATGGGGACATGGGGACATAGGTCACACATGGGGACATAGGTCACACATGAGGACATGGAGACATAGGTCACACATGGGGACATGGGGACATAGGTCACACATGGGGACATGGGGACATAGGTCACACATGGGGACATAGGTCACACATGAGGACATGGAGACATAGGTCACACATGGGGACATAGGTCACACATGGGGACATGGGGACATAGGTCACACATGGGGACATGGGGACATAGGTCACACATGGGGACATAGGTCACACATGGGGACATGGGGACATAGGTCACACATTGGGACATAGGTCACACATGGGGACATAGGTCACACATGGGGACATAGGTCACACATGGGGACATGGGGACATAGGTCACACATTGGGACATAGGTCACACATGGGGACATAGGTCACACATTGGGACATAGGTCACACATGGGGACATAGGTCACACATGGGGACACAGACGCGATTGGCTCGGCCCGAACGCAAATAAAATGGAGGTTGCGAGAACGCCCGTCGCAACTAGTTAAAAAAAAAAAACATGAAACGCTTAATCTTTGGCCTAGGCACATGAAACTTGGGACAGTGATCGAGCTACCTTTGACCTCTGACGAGTAAAACGCACCTGGCAGCATCGCTCTATGATAAACAGGAAGTCAGCCATGTCGAATCAAAGTGGCACCGCCACGTTGATTCGACTAATGTGTTTTTATGATCTGATTGGAAATAAATAACCATGTAACAAATTTACTCCACAGTGCCCCCTGCCTATTGTGTGAAAAACTCAACATTGTCTGATTTGTTTGAAACTCATGGTTTTTATTCTCCTCGAGACGCCATGAAAAAAGTGCATTGCAGATATTGTGTATTTTCACAATTGGCCAGCAGGGGCGCAATGAATGCCTTCACTTCCTCTTCCTCTTATTTTGATGGAACCTCTCGTGCTGTGGTCTTGTCTTAGCATTAGTGTTAGCATCAGCATTAGCGGCGGGTCTCTGTTGCTAGGTGACCGAGATACAGGGAGGAGGGGGTTTAAAGAATAAAGTCTAAAGAATAAAGTCTAAAGAATAAAGTCTAAAGAACAAAGTCTAAAGAATAAAGTCTAAGAAGAATGCAGTGTCGGGGCAATCGCGATCAAAACAGGTGGATCGGTGGTCGAAGACGTTCTGGACGGCGTGGAGGAGCAGCCTTTTCCGGCTGCACGTGCCCGGAAACGTAAAAAGTCCCTTAGCTCGTCCGAGGGTTCTGGGAATGAGCAGCAGGATGAGGCTGAAGCTATTGATATCCGGAGTGAGAGCAGAGACTGTAAGGTGATCATAAAGCTTGCGCAGGATAGTGCATCCTTTAAGGAGTGGAATTCAGTGGCATTGTCAAAGAGCCTAACTGTAGCTGTGGGAGTGATCAAGAGTGCGAGTGTCCTTAGAGATGGCTCGCTGCTGGTCGTGTGCAAGGACGCGGCTCAGCAACGGAAGGCGATTGGAACTAAACATCTGGGTGGAAAGGACATTCTTGTGTCTGATGCTGAAAGAAACACGGTCAGAGGAGTTATCGTAGGTGTCCCTACGGCGACGTCTGTGGATGAAGTTAAGGAGAATTTGACTGGAGCTACGGTGGTGGACGCTAGGCGGTTGAAGGTGACCCGGTCTGGGGTAAGATGTGACAGCTTTATTCCAGGGAGACTCTTCTTCATCTTCCTCTCCTTCTTTGACGTTCGGTGCTTCCACCGTACAGCTTTATTCTTTAGGCTTCATTCTATAGGCTTTAATATTTCCACTGATGTCGCTGCTTGGTAGCTGTGCGTCTACGAGACTGGACGAGGACAGGAGACCACCCCCACCCCCATCTCGTCACTCTGATCACTCTGACTCCCCAAAAGCAGACCCCCATCACTCCGACTCCCATTTAGTGCCTTTAGCCTGTTTTCTATATCTGCCCAATCAAGCTCCTTTGTTCCAAGGAATCTCCCTGCAGCTTTAGCAATGATCCTGATCCTTTCAGTTCTGCTTTGAGTCTGAGCAGCATAGGATATACCTTGAGAGACCTTTATTTTATGCTCCTCAGCAGCTCTTTTGCTAAACCTGCATCCCCCGTAGGCAGAGCTATGTTCTTCCCCACAGTTACAGCACTTCAGTTTTGCTCCCACGTCACACTTCCCATACTTGTGATCTCCTGCACATTTACCACATCTTTGCCTCCCTCTACAGACCGCTGCAATATGCCCAAAGCGCTGGCACTTAAAGCAACGCAGGGGCGGTGGAACATATGGCCTAACGTCATGGCACATGAACCCAATGAACACCTTACTAGGCAGGCACCTCCCTTCAAGTGTTACCATTACCGACAAGCTGTCACATCTTACCCCAGATACCCGGGTCACCTTCAACCGCCTAGCGTCCACCACCGTAGCTCCAGTCAAATTCTCCTTAACTTCATCCACAGACGTCGCCGTAGGGACGCCTACGATAACTCCTCTGACCGTGTTTCTTTCAGCATCAGACACAAGAATGTCCTTTCCACCCAGACGTTTAGTCCCAATCGCCTTCCGTTGCTAAGCCGCGTCCTTGCACACGACCAGCAGCGAGCCATCTCTAAGGACACTCGCACTCTTGATCACTCCCACAGCTACAGTTAGGCTCTTTGACAATGCCACTGAATTCCACTCCTTAAATGATGCACTATCCTGTGCAAGCTTTATGATCACCTTACAGTCTCTGCTCTCACTCCGGATATCAATAGCTTCAGCCTCATCCTGCTGCTCATTCCCAGAACCCTCGGACGAGCTAAGGGACTTTTTACGTTTCCGGGCACGTGCAGCCGGAAAAGGCTGCTCCTCCACGCTGTCCAGAACGTCTTCGACCACCGATCCACTCTCCTCCGCCATCTCCCGTCTCTCCAGACCGGAGACTAGGTTGGTCTCTGAAACAACAACAACTATTCTAGTCACAAAGACATATCATGACCTCATGGGCTTTGTAACACCAAAGCAATGGAAGGAGTACTTTTACGGACTACGACAGTCTGAGGACTACGAAAAGTCTGAGGAATAAAGTCTGGCGGTAATGCAACAATTGGATGCCAACCGCCATAAAACAACAACAACAACAACAACAACAACAACAACAAAACACAGTCGCACGGGAAGGCGGTCGCGCGTGTGGCGAGAGCCATCATCGCCGCTACCGCAGCTAGCTATTCATTTCATTTTTTCAATTTTTAACACAATTGCCATAGAACTAGACCAGAGAGCAAACATAAATACAAATAAACATAATTTAAACATCAATACCACATGCTTCTTATTCTTTCCTTAACTTTCCGTTCCATCCCATTTTGTGTTGCTACCGGAAAGCCACAGATGTCTTGGGGCAGACTAATGGAGACACGGCTGCTTTTCTGCTCAACAAGCCAAAGCTACAATCCCTTCACCCCTTCACTCCTTCACTCCTTCACTCCTTCACTCCTTCACCCCTTCACCCCTTCACTCCTCCACCCCTTCACTCCTTCACTCCTTCACCCCTTCACCCCTTCTCCCCTTCACTCCTTCACTCCTTCACTCCTTCACCCCTTCATTCCTTCACTCCTTCACCCCTTCTCCCCTTCACTCCTTCACTTCTTCACTCCTTCACTCCTTCACCCCTTCATTCCTTCACTCCTTCTCCCCTTCACCCCTTCACTCCTTCACTCCTTCACCCCTTCACCCCTTCACTTCTTCACCCCTTCACTCCTTCACCCCTTCACCCCTTCACTCCTTCACTTCTTCACTCCTTCACTCCTTCACCCCTTCACCCCTTCACCCCTTCGCCCCTTCACTCCTTCACCCCCTCACTCCTTCACTCCTTCACTCCTTCACTTCTTCACTCCTTCACTCCTTCACCCCTTCATTCCTTCACCCCTTCTCCCCTTCACTCCTTCACTTCTTCACTCATTCACCCCTTCACCCCTTCTCCCCTTCACTCCTTCTCCCCTTCACTCCTTCACCTCTTCACTCCTTCACCCCTTCACCCCTTCACTTCTTCACTCCTTCACTTCTTCACTCATTCACCCCTTCACTCCTTCACCTCTTCACCACTTCACCCCTTCACTTCTTCACTCCTTCACTCCTTCACCCCTTCACCCCTTCACTTCTTCACTCCTTCATTCCTTCACCCCTTCACTCCTTCACCCCTTCACTTCTTCACTCCTTCATTCCTTCACCCCTTCACTCCTTCATTCCTTCACCCCTTCACCCCTTCACTCCTTCACCCCTTCACTTCTTCACTCCTTCATTCCTTCACCCCTTCACTCCTTCATTCCTTCACCCCTTCACTTCTTCATTCACTCCTTCACCCCTTCACTTCTTCACTCCTTCATTCCTTCACCCCTTCACTCCTTCACTCCTTCACTCCTTCACCCCTTCACCCCTTCACTCCTTCACCCCTTCACTTCTTCACTCCTTCATTCCTTCACCCCTTTACTCCTTCATTCCTTCACCCCTTCACTCCTTCACTCCTTCACTTCTTCTCTCCTTCATTCCTTCACCCCTTCACCCCTTCACTCCTTCACTCCTTCACCCCTTCACCCCTTCACTCCTTCACTCCCTCACCCCTTCACTCCTTCACCCCTTCACCCCTTCACTCCTTCACTCCCTCACCCCTTCACTCCCTCACCCCTTCACTCCTTCACTCCTTCATTCCTTCACCCCTTCACTCCTTCACTCCTTCACCCCTTCACTTCTTCACTCCTTCATTCCTTCACCCCTTCACTCCTTCACTCCTTCACTCCTTCACCCCTTCACCCCTTCACTCCTTCACTCCCTCACCCCTTCACTTCTTCACTCCTTCATTCCTTCACCCCCTCACTCCTTCACTCCTTCACCCCTTCACTTCTTCACTCCTTCATTCCTTCACCCCTTCACTCCTTCACTCCCTCACCCCTTCACTCCTTCACTCCTTCACCCCTTCACTTCTTCACTCCTTCATTCCTTCACCCCTTCACTCCTTCACTCCTTCACTCCTTCACCCCTTCACCCCTTCTCTCCTTCACTCCCTCACCCCTTCACTTCTTCACTCCTTCATTCCTTCACCCCCTCACTCCTTCACTCCTTCACCCCTTCACTTCTTCACTCCTTCATTCCTTCACCCCTTCACTCCTTCACTCCTTCACTCCTTCACTCCTTCACTCCCTCACCCCTTCATTCCTTCACCCCTTCACTTCTTCACTCCTTCATTCCTTCATTCCTTCACCTCTTCACTCCTTCACTCCTTCACTCCTTCACCCCTTCACCCCTTCACTCCTTCACTCCCTCACCCCTTCACTCCTTCACTCCTTCACCCCTTCATTCCTTCACTCCTTCACCCCTTCACTCCTCCAAACATCAGGATTTTGCGATATGTGATATATTCACAATTTTTTTAAAGAACCCAATACATTTTAACAGCATTTTTCTATGTTATACCACACGACCTGCACAAACTCAAAATTAACTACATATTAAAAACATCAAATATGTCAAATATTATGCATAAACAAGTTTCCTGTCTTTCAACAACCAACAAAATTATACCAAAAAATTACGATATTGTGATGCAGCAGCCCACAATATCGATACTCTATCACCAAATTTAGTGACACCATATAAGTATAAGTACATTATAAGTGTGTGGGGTATAAACGTATAAAAGTGTAGCTGTCAATCTGCTCCTTGGGCCCTTCCAACCACCACCAAAACGTTACCATTTAAAACTCAAACTCAGCAGCTACTACCAGTAACACCGGAAAGGAGAAGGCTTCCAGTGAATCATGAGTTCAAACTGCCTTTTTGTACATACAAATACATCGTTTCCTGTAGAAATGTACACGATATCTTGTGTTCTGCGGTCTTGTAAGTGCAGTTTGCGTCAGATACGTGGTCAGATACTCACCGCGCTGTCTCTTTTAGTCGACAAATCAACCAGTGGGGCATGTCTTTAACCGATAAAGTGTATTTTTTTAGCCAACTACACCCCTTACTATGCACGATTGATATTTACTGTCTGTCGCTATATTAAATCCGTAATATTGTGTTTGTGCCTTCAAAACGAGCATGATCATGGCTGATAAGTGCCTTCAGTGATAGCATCTGCCACTGTCCAGTGCTAAACAGGAAAAAGAGAGGATGGGCTGGTATGTAATGTCGGGCCTTTGACGGCGAAGGTTTCCTCTGTTTATCAAGTGAACATGTCAACGTGTGTTTGCGTGACCTAAGAAGGGAGGATGCAGAGTAAAAAGTATGAAACCAGCCGTCTCTGGTCACTCATTGGGCTTTAGCCACTGTTTAGCTGGACTCAGTGACCTCGTAATACACCCACAGCGCTCAAAGGCGTGTGACCTACATGTACCAAGAGGTCGAAAACTTTAAAGGGATTATATATTATGCAAAAATCTACTTTAATGTGGTTTTAACCTTGTTGCGATGGTGTTTTCCTCATCATTAGCTTACTTAGAGTTTTGTTTCGATTGATTCCTGTATGTTTGAGTGATCCTGTATTGTACTGCAACTGAGGCTCGAGGGCTCAGAAAATTCCGGATTTCACATACCCCCTGTCCCCACCCACCGCTCTGTATATAGTTGTAATTAAAATTAAATTAAGACTCTAAGGTTTTAAAATGTTACACTTTTCAAAAATAAAAACATATCAATGACTTCTGCTTGTTACGGAGAAATGTCACGATGAAGAGGCGGGGCTTATCAGTTCTGCCGTTTCGAACAGGAAGTCAACGAACTTGTTTCTGTTACTAAGCCGTTTTTTGGACCAGTATTGCAGTTTTTAATGTACAAAATGTAAAATGATGATCTGCTCATGCGATCGTTCAATATTAAGTAACTGAGAAAAAGAGCCTCATATTTCTCCTTTAAAAAGTAGGTCTAACACACATGACAATGGCAATAAATGACAATGAATTATTACGATCAAAACAAAACTGACTGGCAAATTATACCTGTGTGCTCATGAGAGGAGAAAAACGATGGACGCTTATTGATTTTGATGCATTACGGTGCTCATTTTTTGGCTTAAAACACGGCCTTGAACAACGTGCAATCTTGCTACAAAGAGCGTCGCCTCTCGCAGATCTGACCTGTAGCTTGGCTGTCCGATCAGCACTGTTATCGGTACAAGATGCTGCGGAAGAGCTTTTACACGAGAGATGCGGAATTACTCGATTGTAAATGAGTTTCTTTTCCATGTTTCGTCCTATAATTTTGAGAAGAAACGAGTGTGAGATGTGTCGCTCGCTACTTGATGCGTTTAATGCCAGACTGCGAAACATTCTAGGCACAACAATGACATCGCTTGGAGCCAGTTGCATTGAAATCTTGATCGTCTTCCAGTTTGGAACTTCATATTGTTTTCTTTTTCTGTCTTTTTCTGGCACTTTAGATGAAAAGTAAGCAAATTATATGAGAAGTGTACAGTACATACCTAATAAATGAAATACTACTCAGAGGTATGCGTGTGCGATACTGACGAAAATGTATATCTCAATAGTTTTTGGAGTTTCCTGATAACAATAACGATAACGATTTTATATCAATCCAACAGAAATGTGTTTAAATATGTCTTTAAACATGACAGTTTATGTTTCATGATCAGACAAATATGTAACATGGACCACAAAAGGGCAGAAATATCACATTATACCCTTATTAGACTGTTTTAACATAATAATTTTCCTTTTTAATCAACGCTTTTTGTAGCATTTTCTACGATAAACTATAGATGCAGTGTACTTCTATGTGCAGCGTACCTCTATGTGGAGTGTACCTCTAGTGCCTCTATGTGCAGTGTACCTCTGTGTGCAGTGCACCTCTGTGCAGTGTACCTCTATGTGCAGTGTACCTCTATGTGCAGTGTACCTCATGTGCAGTGTACCTCATGTGCAGTGTACCTCATGTGCAGTGTACCTCTATGTGCAGTGTACCTCATGTGCAGTGTACCTCATGTGCAGTGTACCTCATGTGCAGTGTACCTCTATGTGCAGTGTACCTCATGTGCAGTGTACCTCATGTGCAGTGTACCTCATGTGCAGTGTACCTCATGTGCAGTGTACCTCATGTGCAGTGTACCTCTATGTGCAGTGTACCTCATGTGCAGTGTACCTCATGTGCAGTGTACCTCTGTGTGCAGTGTACCTCTATGTGCAGTGTACCTCATGTACAGTGTACCTCATGTGCAGTGTACCTCATGTGCAGTGTACCTCATGTGCAGTGTACCTCATGTGCAGTGTACCTCTATGTGCAGTGTACCTCTTTGTGCAGCGTACCTCATGTACAGTGTACCTCATGTACAGTGTACCTCATGTGCAGTGTACCTCTGTGTGCAGTGTACCTCTATGTGCAGTGTACCTCATGTGCAGTGTACCTCATGTGCAGTGTACCTCATGTGCAGTGTACCTCTATGTGCAGTGTACCTCATGTGCAGTGTACCTCATGTACAGTGTACCTCATGTGCAGTGTACCTCTGTGTGCAGTGTACCTCTATGTGCAGTGTACCTCATGTGCAGTGTACCTCATGTGCAGTGTACCTCATGTGCAGTGTACCTCATGTGCAGTGTACCTCTATGTGCAGTGTACCTCATGTGCAGTGTACCTCATGTGCAGTGTACCTCTATGTGCAGTGTACCTCATGTACAGTGTACCTCATGTGCAGTGTACCTCATGTGCAGTGTACCTCATGTGCAGTGTACCTCTGTGTGCAGTGTACCTCTATGTGCAGTGTACCTCATGTGCAGTGTACCTCTATGTGCAGTGTACCTCATGTGCAGTGTACCTCATGTGCAGTGTACCTCTATGTGCAGTGTACCTCATGTGCAGTGTACCTCTATGTGCAGTGTACCTAATGTACAGTGTACCTCTATGTGCAGTGTACCTCATGTGCAGTGTACCTCATGTGCAGTGTACCTCTATGTGCAGTGTACCTCATGTGCAGTGTACCTCATGTGCAGTGTACCTCATGTGCAGTGTACCTCATGTGCAGTGTACCTCATGTGCAGTGTACCTCTATGTGCAGTGTACCTCATGTACAGTGTACCTCATGTGCAGTGTACCTCATGTGCAGTGTACCTCTGTGTGCAGTGTACCTCTATGTGCAGTGTACCTCATGTACAGTGTACCTCATGTGCAGTGTACCTCTATGTGCAGTGTACCTCTATGTGCAGTGTACCTCATGTACAGTGTACCTCATGTGCAGTGTACCTCTATGTGCAGTGTACCTCTATGTGCAGTGTACCTCTATGTGCAGTGTACCTCATGTACAGTGTACCTCATGTGCAGTGTACCTCTATGTGCAGTGTACCTCTATGTGCAGTGTACCTCATGTGCAGTGTACCTCTATGTGCAGTGTACCTCTATGTGCAGTGTACCTATAGGTGCAGTGTACCTCTATGTGCAGTGTACCTATAGGTGCAGTGTACCTCTATGTGCAGTGTACCTCATGTGCAGTGTACCTCTATGTGCAGTGTACCTCTATGTGCAGTGTACCTATAGGTGCAGTGTACCTCTATGTGCAGTGTACCTATAGGTGCAGTGTACCTCTATGTGCAGTGTACCTATAAGTGCAGTGTACCTCTATGTGCAGTGTACCTATAAGTGCAGTGTACCTGTATGAGCAGTGTACCAGGGGATTTCCTCGGTAATGAGACGGAAACATGAATGAAAGAGAAGTGGTGCGTGGCTCAAAAGAACAGGAAGTCACATCTGGCCGAACATCTGGAAGAGGCCTGGAGCTGTGTGTGTCCCTGTGGCTTTTGTGGCGTCCGTGTAACGGCTAGACTCCTGCTATAGTAAGCTTTTTCAGTGCTGTACTGTAAATGTGGTAACGCTGATGTGTCAGGATTCAAAGGGCGTATGACTTTATTTTGTGTATTTATGCTTGTTGTACATATAGATTATAGTTTTACACCAATCGAGTATGCATTCTTGGAGAAAACGTTGAAAAATCTGTGGGAAATGTGTGGGAAATGACAGGAAGTGACATCACAGTAGGATACACATACCAGTCAAAGAAACTACTTTTTTTGACTCTCTAAGCATGAATTTTTTTATCATATTTTACTCGTGGCGTGGATAAATCATTTGTCCTGCCACGTATCAATCATAAAACGCACCTACCGCTCACCTGCAGCCGCGTTAGACTCGTCCCCACGTTTCCGCGTGCCTAAGCGCATGGATCTATCATAATATAGTTCCCTCAGTGTATGGGGCAAAATGAAGACGAAGAAAGACAGTTCGAGCTGACGCAGAAGTGGACAGAAATCTACGGGAGACGAGAGATGCGATACGCTCCGTCGCGCTAATAAACAAACGCACGTGTGTGTTGTATCAGTCCACACGGGGGAGTGCGCATGCGCACTTCCGCCTGCGTTCTCAAATCGCCGAAAAATCGTCCATACCACCTTTAAATATATCTAATTGTCAACTAAAAATAATTTGGAAGTTAGATGAGTTTTTTTCCAGTGTTTCTTAGGTCA
Source organism: Eucyclogobius newberryi (assembly GCF_026437365.1). Lineage (NCBI taxonomy): Eukaryota > Metazoa > Chordata > Actinopteri > Gobiiformes > Gobiidae > Eucyclogobius > Eucyclogobius newberryi. The sequence goes on from NW_027315834.1 coordinate 27,717,469, forward strand.
TTTCCTAGTGTGATGTAATCAATTACAAACAGGAAGTGACCTAAAACACTATTCTGTCATTACATTTTTACATTACGGTATGCAAAATTTACACAAAGAAACAACTTTTTTGACTCTCTAAGAAAACAAAATAAAGTTGCTCTTATATGTTTATTCGTCAAATTAAAAAATGCTGACATACAAACAGGAAAAGACATAAAGCTAAAAAATTTGCTATTCTGTCATTACATTTTTACATTATGTATAATTTACAAAAAGAAACTGCTTTTTTCACTCGCTCAACCTGTATAAAACAAAATAAAGTTGTTCTCATATATTTGTATTTGTCAAATGAAAAAATTGTGACATTAGATGAACTTTAACCGTGTTTGTTGGGTAATTTCCTCGTGTGATGTAATCAAATACAAACAGGAAGTGACATTAATACAAACAGGAAGTGACATTATAAATCTGAAAAAAATTGCTATTCTGTCATTACATTTTTACATTATGCATAATTTACACAAATAAACTACTTTTTTCACTCTCTCAACATGAATACAACAAAATAAAGTCGCTCTCATATATTTTTATTTGTCAAATTTTTAAAAATGGTGACGTTAGATGAGTTTTTGCCCAGTGTTTGTTGGGTAATTTCCTAGTGGGATGTCATCAAATACTCCTGTCATAAAAAAAGGCTATTCTGTCATTACATTTTTATATATTTTTTTTGCAAAACTCAAAATATATTTATCTCAACTGCGTCTTAGTGCAATGAGTCGTCCGAGCTGTCAGAGGCACTTTAAGAAGCTGAAATGGGACGTGTCTGACGTGTCCCAGGCTGAGAAAAGACAAACCGAGTGGGAGTTTCACATCATTACCCTGTCACAAGATGCAGTTGAATAATTATGAAAATGACGACCTAAAATAGCCCCAGAAGAAGAAAAATGCAGTGGAGACGTGGGAGGCTTAAGCGAAGCATGTGATGATGGGCAGACATGAGACCGAGACAAGAATGTGTGAAAGATGTCGCCATGCAGAACTAAACGGGGAGGAGTGTGTATCGGATTCTGTAACGGATTCTCTGTAGATCCTTTGTATTTTTGCAAGTAATGGTCACTTAGCTTGTGAAAACTTTAAAACGACATACTAGTGGGAAATATGATGGTATGTTATAAACTAGATTAGAGTCCCCTCCCCCTGCGTGAACCGGAGACATGCCGTGCCCTCCAAGGACATCACATGATCAAAATTATGACAATTAAGCATTTATGTCAAACAGATAAACAGCAATTATGGTGTTTGCGTTCCCAAACTCATTTCACAGTCATTTGTTTGGGATTTTAACAGCTGAACTAGGCTGACTTGAAAGTACTCATCTTCTTCCAACTTGACATGAGGGAAGTAAAGGTGTAGAAAGTACAGAAAGAGTACAAAGTACTGTACTTAAGTAACGTTTTCAGGTATCTGTGCTGTACTTAAGCCATTTTAACTGTGAATGCGTTTTACTTTTACTTCAATGTGAGAACAAGTACCGTGTTCATAGTGACACCTTGCCCAAAGATTGTTAATTTGATTGTTAAAGATCGGGCTTTGAGCAACCAAAAATGTATAAACACAATGAAGAGATTCATAGTTATAAAAAACAACTACGGTAATCGCCGTACAAGTTTATTAATCGAATAATTGTTAACTTGTGCATAGCCTACACGGGTTCCAAAACATGCCATGAACTGGGAGACGAGGTTTTACAGCTCAGATTGAGCAGTAATTACATGAATATGACACGAGAAATGTGTAAATGTGGTGTTTTTGATGATAAAAATCCCCCGTCAGGATGTCCTCAAGTGGCTGAAATCAATCAATTCCATATAAAATCACACTTTTTTTTCTCATTTTCCTCAAATTATGTCATCGTTTAAGCTTGCTTACCTTCACAGTGTTTCATGGTACTTTTAGTGTTTTGTAACTTATGTCTATTGTTTGTTTGTGTGTTGTTTTTTGCTGTGCACTTTGAGCTTTTTGCACATGTCTTTCCAATGTGTTTTTTTTAACTGCAAATGGTAAACAAAAAAATAAACTAAACACTTGACGCCTTAATAGTTTTCCAAATCTGTGTGAAATACTGATGGTAGCAGTTGTCTTTATACAATATTTTTCTGTGAGTACTGTTTGGCCCTGAATCTGTGAAAAAATTGTAACAAAATTGAGTACTTCTTCCACCACTGCTGAGTCTAACAAGGAGCAGAAACACAAAAATCCCATGTATTCCAGGATAGAAGTCTTAATAATTACAGGGTTTGTGGGTTTAAGATAATATGTTTGTTGTTTTTTGTTTGTTCTGTTGTTCTTAAAAAAGCTCTATGAATTGTATCTGCATTTCTAAAGCTGAGTTTTTGGAGAAGAACATTAGCGTAGTAATAGTTAGTAGTTGGGCCTTTGGGGGTCTTTTTTGCTGACGTTATAGCATTTGTTGCCAGCTTTGTTCTTGGTGTCAGGTTTTATGTGCTTTCAAACCTTTGCTGACGTACAAATGTGTGGGAGAATTTCAACAGAATCCCAAAGGTTTTAAATCAAACCTCTAAACTCCAAAACATAAAGTGTCTTCTCAAATACTGGTGTGTACTCGTGTGCGTTTTACTGCCTTATAAAACTAACTTCTCATCCCTCCGCCCCCTCTCTTGTCTGTCCAAACAGCTCACAGCCATCTTTGCTTTTGGAAGCGTCGGTGGTTTCTCGGGAAGCAATATCATCACGCTCTTATGCGGCGACGGGAGGAACGAGACTCTCAGCGCCGACTTTCACTACCCGTTTAGGTGAGTGCCACAACAAATCATTTATGGATCGTGTGAATCTGCTGTGTGAGTGTTATGGTCGCCTCGCTTCTGTCAGGCTGTCCCAGGGTAGCTGAAATGTATGATCATTTTTACATTTAGAGGTTGTAATGATGCACACATATTGTCAACAAATATCTATATTGTATAATAATTCATGTGATTAAAATCATTACTGTAAGTATTTTAAAGTTAAAATTTGGTTGTGCAAATCCTTGATTAAGTCTGGTTTAAGTCCAGGATTTGTCTTTAATATTTACATTTTCACAGATGCAGATGGAAATAACATGTATAATTCAAACTTTTCAAGCACTTTTTGCAATTGTTAAAATTGTTTACATTGGGAAATTGTATGTTAAGAGACTTTATTATTATTAATCATTCTGGAATTATTTTTGTTATATTATAGGCCATAGATACAGCACTTCATAAGCTTTATATTTGTTATTATACCACAATATTTTGTTTGAAAAAGGTTTATTGTCGATTTTTTATTCGTAGCCTTTGACATTTAAACATATATACATAATAAATATTATGTTGTTTTTGTCAACATTTAATATCCTGAGGGACAGAAGATTGTACTCAAGTAAGAGTAACGTTTCTTCAATATAATTACTCAAATAGAAGTACTAAGTAAAAGTAACTATTTTCGTGTAAGATCTTATTTATAAGGTTAAGTCATTGGAAGGACAGAACATCAAATACAAAGTTCTGGTACAGTAGATCCTCTGTAATGAAACCAAATGCTCTTCGTCTCTTCAGGTTGTCCCAGATCCCCTTGGTCCCCTCAAACACCAGCATCTGTAACCGCTCGGTGTCGGCCACGTACCTGGTGGGGGACTCCGCCTCCGCCTCCGAGTTCTTCGTCGGGACCGGCATCGTCTGCTTCCTCTACAGCATGGCCGCCCTGCTGGTCTACCTGGGATACATGCACGTGTACAAGGACTCCGACTTTGGACCCATTTTTGTAAGTCGCTCGTGTGTTTTTAGAGACAGTCGGCCCCGGAGGGATGGAAGTGGCGACGTAGCCCTGGTCGTCATGTCACATGTTTGACGGTTTATTTTACGGCGCAGTAGATTTTGAAAGTTGCTAATAACATGTTGATTACTGTAAAACACAAACCATTTCCCCAACTATATTGTTATTCCTGAATTTAACCAAACCCTGAATTTAACCATAATCCCAGTTTAATCATAATCCTCATCATATTCCTAAACTTCATCGCTTCAAATGACCAATCACAGCTGACCATTCCTGCAGAATATATAAATAAGATCATATATTTGGCGTTAGGAATAGAAACGTATTTTCAGTTACTTCAGCACAAGTTACAGTCATATCAGATCATTCTTTTGGCTTATTTTTGGAGCAATGCGTTAAACAAAAGCCGAGTAAATGTGAACCAAGCATTTCAGAACAAAACAAAAAAGTTATATACCGTATTTTCTGGACTATAAGTCGCACCTTTTTTCATAGTTTTTCCGGGGTGCGACTTATACTCTAGAGCGACTTATATGTGATATTATTTGTTATTTTCACACTGGCAACCACAAGAGGGCGCTCTAGGCTCTAAGCGACGCAGAAGAAGAATCTGCACTTCCTCTACCTCTGGAGTTTGTGGAGTTGTTTAGAAGTGACACAGAGGAATTTAGTGATTTGGGGTAAAACTGATGCTTTGGTAAACTTGTTAGCATGTTCTTTATGCTATAGTTATCTGAATAACTGTTAATATGTTACGTTAACATACCAGACACTTACCACAGTTCTGTCTGTGCCTCATGTAGCTGAAATGCGACTTATATATGTCTTTTTCTTCTCTATTATGCATTGTTTGGCTGGATTATACTCCGGCGGAATTTATAGTCCGGAAAATGCGGTATATATGAAAATAATACGTACACTTTTTGCAGGACTTCTTGCTGACTGCGGTCCTGGTCTTCCTGTGGTTGGTGTGCTCTTCCGCCTGGGCTAAAGGTTTGCAGAACGTAAAAGACGCCACGAACTCGAAGGGCATCGGCGACACTTTGGCGCTGTGCAGAGGGAACAACGTCACCTGTTCTGTCACCGAGTTCGCCAACCTCCGCAGTCTCAACTTCTCTGTGGTAAGAGCAGAACGGGACCAGAGTAATTGCTGGTTTAACTCAGTGTGGTTTTAATGCTGCACAGAAGCATCTAAAAAGCATCAGAATAGAGCTAATGTCAGAGAGATGCGCCGTAGTCTGTCAGCCTGTTGCTGTTCATGCATCAAATTATGTTTTTTATATTAAAAGAAAATGAATCTGCTGTTTCTACAGAACATATGTTTAAGGTAAGGAATATTTAAAGTTGACGACTATTATTATTGATGTGTGGACATGAACCTTGTGTTTTTGTATTGTTAATGTGCAACGTAAATCATCTTTTAAATTGTATAATGCACAGTATATGGTCTGTACTGTGAATTATATGTTTTGCGGACCTCACGAAGACTAGCAAATACTTGTTGGAAGCTAATGGGGATCCAAAGAAAGAGAGAAAGAAAGAAAGAGAGAGGGAAAGAAAGAGAGAAAGAAAGAAAGAGAGAAAGAGGGAAAGAAAGAAAGAAAGAAAGAGAGAAGAGGGAAAGAAAGAGAGAAAGAAAGAAAGAGAGAAAGGAAGAGAGAAAGAGGGAAAGAAAGAAAGAAGAGGGAAAGAAAGAGAGAAAGACGGGAAGAAAAAGAGAAAGAAAGAAATAAAGAGAGGGGGAAGAAAGAGAGAAAGAGGGAAATAAAGAAAGAAAGAAAGAAAGCGAGAGGGAAAGAAAGAGAGAAAGAGGGAAAGAAAGAGAGAAAGAGGGAGAGAAAGAGAGAAAGAAAGAAAGAGATGGAAAGAAAGAGGGAAAGAGAAAGAAAGAAAGAGAGAGGGAAAGAGAGAAAGAGGGAAAGAAAGAAAGAGATGGAAAGAAAGAGGGAAAGAGAAAGAAAGAAAGAGAGAGGGAAAGAGAGAAAGAGGGAAAGAAAGAAGAGGGAAAGAAAGAGAGATGGAAAGAGAGAGAGATTTAGGGGGGAATTCCCAGAGCCTGTTTCCTGTCCCACAAATTCTAGTTGGGTTAATACAACTATAAAATATAACGGTATAAACTTCAGTCGCTATGATTCACAGTCACGAGTCATACAAATATTTCCTCCAGGCACGGCATGTGAAAGCGGTTGTGTTCACCCAGTGGACTCTTATAAACAAGTCAAGCACTGAAAACATCATTCCAATGTGTCCATGAGCAACACACCTTCTTTCACTCGGTTCCAGCTCACGTGTATGTTGTATAAAACATTACATACATTTTATAAACATGACATTTTCTCCTCAAACTCCATATGCATGATGAATATGTAAACTCAAACATTCCTTTAGGTGGCGCTGTCACATTCCCAGGTGGTATTAAAAAAATAAAACGTGTTGAACCTGATCTTTTTTAACACTAACAAGGCCCTTGAACTTCTGCACAGTAGTTTTACCTTCCCCTTTATCTCCATGAATTATTATTATTTATTATTTATTATTTATTAGGCCAGAAGAAAGTTGTTATCTGGAACTCGAGATTGCGTCGTCACATCTCTGAAGAATTTTCAAGTCCCACAAATGTTATAGCAATGGAGATTTTATTATGCTGAATACTAAATGTTAATTAAGTATTCTGACTATAAACCTATTTTGTTTTTTTTAGTAAGCCTATTTTTTATGTTTATCCTATAGTAAATTTAACAGTTTTTTTCTTTAATGCATGCACTTTTTGGTATATGTCTTATCATTGCTCATCGCCGTATGTTGCACCCAATCAATCAATCAATCAAAAAAAAAATAAAAAAAATAGGTAAAATAGTAATAGTAAAAATAAAATGTATAAAATAAGTAAAAGAGTAATAGTAAAAAATAAAATGTCACTACAGAGTGTTAAAAGTCTGAATAAATACATTTTAAACCTAGACTTAATGGCGATAAACCTTCTCTGATTCTTATTCTGACTGATCTCGTGTGATAAATGTATTTAGAGACATTTAGTCACCCAGCATTTTATCGGCTCTTTTGTTTATTGTGCTGTATTGTTTTTTGCAAATGAGGGAAAGATTTCAATTCAGATTTAAAAGGTGTAAGAGAAGATTTTGTGCCATGCCTGTTAATACGTCCCTTCTTCGTTCAATATCTGCATGTAACTAAATGTAACTAATGCCATTGTTTTGTGTTGCAGGTCTTCGGGTACTTGAACATGTTCGTGTGGGCTGGTAACGCCTGGTTCGTTTACAAAGAGACGCGCTGGCACTCTCAGAGGTTTTCTCAGCCTGGACCGGGGCACCAGCAGGTCCCGGCGCCAATATAAGTCCGCGCTGGTCTTTGTCACAGCGTGTAAGAAGCCATTCATGACGTGCATGGTATTGGACTGTTGAGCGATGTCATAACTCTATTTCCCTATGTTCAGTGGAATGCCAACAGATTTTAAACCGCTCCAAGGTTTTACAAACGCCAAAGAAATGACATGTTGACACTGCGTTGCCTTTTTCCATTTAGTGCCTAGTGCACTAAAGTGCCTATGACGGGTTGATACGATTTTCAAATTTCGACTTTATTTGGCGTTGTAAACATTAATTATAGTTTTACACCAATCGAGTAGATATTTGTTGAGGAAACGTTGAAAAATTTGTAGAAAATGACAGGAAGTGACATCACACTAGGGACACTCGTTCCAAGTTTATGCATTATCTACACAAAATAAACAACTTTTTGACTCTAAATATTAATTAAACAAAACAAAGTTACTCTCATATATTTTTATTTGTCAAATAAAAAAAAAATTGACATTAGATGAGTTTTGGCCTAGTGTTTGCTGGGTAATTTCCCAGTTTGATGTCATCAGTTACAAACAGGAAGTGAAATTATGAACCAAAAAAAATTGCTATTCTGAGATGAAATTTTGATTGATTTGAGTAATTCAACCTGTCAGAGGCTCTTTAAGGCCACACACATATAACATTTAAATCAATTGTTTAAAGATATCAATTTGAAACGTCTCCTGTAGTTTACTCACATAAATGTAAGAAAAAAAATTATAATAAGTTTATCTTGTAATGTTTTCATACGGAAATAAGGCTTTTTATGTGTAAAATCGGCCACAATTGCACATAAATCTGAAAAATGGACAGAGCCAGGTTTAAATGTCTTGCTTAATTTTGTTGACATTTTAAATATAAAAAAATAATATATATTTTTTTTCTGTTAGATGAACTTAATTCAACACATCTTTATAACATTTTTGACTCAATATGAAATTAAATGGAAAAAGGTGGTCAACATTTCATTTTTAAAAGATGTGAGCACTCTTTAAACCACTAGAAATGTTAAATAAACGATCAAAGTATTTTTACCATTATAATACAGGTCTCATTTTTTTTAAATTATAAATAAGTACATTATTATTATTACTGATTATTATGATTTATATTTAAAGCTATTTCGTCACATTTTTCAGGAAGTTCAGTCAAATATTTGTGTCTATGGAAGGTTAAAAAAACAACAACATTGAACCCATGAGACTTAACAATCCCATACACTAGATGACACTTTAAATTGGGTGTGGGTTTCCATAGCAACAACTTTCCAAACTCAGTGAAGTGATGTTTCTGTTGCACAAACAAATATGAAAGGTTTGTAGAGGCCAAAATATCAGGGATAGGTTCATCTTTAGAGGTTGATTATGTGATGACAAACAATGTGCCTTAGAAAGTACGATAAAGTATTGCAATATTTAGATGTAGGACTTGTGTTGTACTTCAAGATATGAACGAACACACGAAGAGAAGCTTAGCATGGCAATTTTTTAATGTCATGAAGGAGTAATTAGCTGTTGATATAATGTGACAGAATGTGTGTTTTTCTTTTAGGTTTTTTTAAACTTCATCTTCCCGTAAAAGATCTTGTAATGTGAATCCATCATTTTATTGAAGTGAGTGAAGATCTACCAAACCTTTTAGATAACTATTCAAAGAAACTTAAACCCATAGAGGCATTCAGCACCAGTGTTCAGCCAAAGTTTGATCTCTCCATTTCATCCTCTCTAAATGTATCTGAAGTATGTTGCTATAGGTGCCAGTTACAGGAGAATGTAGTAGATTATTTTCCAAAGGTATTACTTATGATTGTACACAGATGAAAGGCCAAAGGAGTGTCTTGTGTGAATTGATTTGATAGTCTTTGTTTTTTTAATTCATAAATATGTTTGGACTGGTGGTGTTTTCTTTCACATGTCAGTTGTATTTTAAAATATTTTTTAAAAATATTTTTCACTAGATATTCATTTTGTAACTTCTGTTTTGCTGTATGGAAATCCTCTTATGATTTGGTGACAAATGTTCTTACAGCTTCAGCTTCTGCCTTATTCTGTCACGTTTAACCGCCTGCTGTCTTGGTCATTTTTGATGCACAATAAACATTGTAAAGACTTCGTTTTTCAATAAAATATTCTTGTTTTACTCATTTCTTGTAATAATATTTTTGTTAATATTTTTTTGCCATGTTTTTTGCCAATTCTGAATTTTGGGGAAAGTTTAGTGAGTTTTTAAGCATGTTCAGGCAGTCAAATTAGAGCTTAAAGAGCAGAAAACCATGGAACAAAAAAATATATAACAAATATAACAATAAAAATCAGGTTCAACATTTCGGAATTTACATTTTAGATAGGCCTATTTTTTTATGAAAATACAATGAGTGTGAAATCATACATTGTGATAAGATGGACCTACTTCACCCACAGCCAAAAGTGTAAGATATACGGTATGAGTATTTTTGTTATAAAAGTGAATTTGCATTAAAAGCACATAGCCTCATTTGAACGTATAGGGCATTTTCTATTCCTGCTACTGTTATGGAAGTTTCATTCTGGTGCAGTTTTTGCTTCCTGCCACAAGAGGTCAATGTATGGCCATACTTAACCTACAGTCAGCTCTGTCAAGGTGGTCTTTGGGGGATTGCTGGATTTATTTTAAATTGATTGTTTGCTCTAAATCATAAGGTCTAATATTGACTAAAGACAGGCCTTTAGGAAACAGCCAGGGTCTTCTATAGGCTGTAGTCATGAGTCTATATGTTCATCTGCCTTTAAACATGTATTATTATTGTTATTATTATGACTATCACTACTACTACTACTATTACTATACTATTACTACAATTATTATTATTATGAGGCCTATTCCAGACAAACTAACCTTTGTGTGAATAAATACCCAATGTTTATTCACTTGATAAAGGCTAGAACAATTTGAGCTAGTATTATTCTATTCATCCTCTTATATATAGCTCTTATATTATCATCAACAACACTTAATTGTTACATAATTGCAGTGAAATCCAGATGATTTGGAACACGCGCATATCCTCGTCTGAACTTTAAACCCTCCGCGCGCGTCCCGATACATCCGCGTGGACGTCCTGCGGTCAACGCGCGTTTTAACCTGTCAACTTTCCGGAAAAAGCCGAGGCCGCCCGAGGCTTCCCGACGCTGACGTCACCCGCATATCTCGTTCTTTCGCTTTCGTGCGAAGAGAGAGAGAGAGAGAGAGGGGGGGAAACGGCTCACGGCGAAAAGAAACGAGACCGAACGACGAGCAATGGCGACACTGGCTCGCGGAACACCGAGTCCGGACTCCTTCCTCTGCCAGCCGTGGTCTTCTTTCGTCAGCGCCGCTCAATTACCGCTTGTTGACGGTAAGTTCACGCGGCGGCGAGACGACGCTTATTGTCGGAGCGAAGTGCGCGGTGAGAGAGATTGAGAGTTGAGTAACAGCTCCACCACCAGCACCAGCGCCGTGCAGCAGCAGCAAACAGGCTGTCAAACTCCGCGGATACTACGGGCAAACGCGTGATTAACCCGCGGGGGCTTTGTGCGCATTTACGGCCGCGTTGCGTTTTGCGCCGCGGACTTTGCGCCGTTGGCACACAGACACGCGCGCGCGTCCTCCGCCTCGCACAGCCCCCCGCGTGCGCCCCGGCCAGATGTAAGTTTGTTAGCTTTGACAGCTCTCACTCGGTCCAGCGTTAGCGTGCTAATGCTAACCCCCGCGAGCCAGCAGCAGCAGCAGCAGCAGCAGCAGCAGCGTGGCTCGTGCGCGCGCGTGGCCCCCTCTAAAGTTTGTTGTTGTGAAAAAGCCGCGGCTCGTGGGTTAAAAAAAAGTGATTGTTGTTGTTTTTTTGTTGCCGTCGCACTCGCAGATTCCGCCGCGGAGGAGGTCGCGGACGCCGAGACCCGCTGCCAGGACGACGACGTGACGATCCGGGGAGAAGGTGAGAGAGAGAGCTTGTGCCACTTTTACTACGACGGAGCTGTCACGCACTTTGTTTTTGTGGATTGAGTTACGAGACACGAGCCGCGGCCGGACCACGCGTCTATTTATAGCCGCTGCGTTCGGTCTTTGGGGTAGAAAAAATGCCAAAATTATGAGGACGTTTTCCTCGCAGTCGATTGAGGATGTGTCAAAATATCAATGTATCGTGATAGTTTTGAAATAATAGGATTTTATTTGTCCCACGTTATGGACATGCTCGTGTTGCTACGCAGAGTACAAGAACTGCAGGAGAAAAGGAATGTGCAATAAAAAAAGAAATGGTGATAAATCGGAATTTAAAAAAAGACTAGAATATTGGACTATAATTTGATTAGATCAATGAAATAATACCATTGTGCAAGTAGAGTAAAAGTATCAGGATACAGTATTGATATAGGATATACTGTACTGCTGCCTCCATGAATCACCGTGAGCGTTTTTTGGTAGTAGTAAAAGTTGTGGCAGTATTACTACATTTGTATTGCTTATTTAGAGAAAGTATGTTTATGTACCGGTAATGCATAATGGGGTTTTCGCTGTTTCGATTTTTGAATTGACTGCGAGTTTCATATGCTCATTTCATAAACTGACTGCCTTTTTGTTTCATTTTTGAAAAGTGATATATTGCAGAATATTATATGCAATAGATTTTCACATGCATCATACCAGACGGTGATATTATGGAATCATGAAGGAGCCTGTGATTCCCAGTCCTACAGTCGGCGGACATCTTGGCTCAGGTCGCTAATGTAAACAAATCTGAATAACATTCTCAAATATCAGATGTACATATCAAATATCTGACCTAATGTTTACTGTCAGCTGTGGTTCTGACATTTCTAATAATTTTCTACTTACATTGTACAAAAGTTCAACTGAATTCTAAAATGCAAATGTGGCTTTTTTTGTAGCGAGTTTATTAGAAAATGCTTATTTGCATTGGTTACTTGGCATACAGGTAAAACATGATGAAACACTGAAATACGGTATGTAAGTGTCTGAAAAGTTCCATGATCGTAATAGTATTAATTCATTTATTAATAAAAGTATTAATTATATTGTTAAATAGGGTCCGACCCATATGGATTTTGGGAGGGGCCGATATGTGGCTGATAGATTCACCTTATTCCGGACGTTTGCCACGGCGCTGTCTTCCTCCTCCTGGTTATATTAGTTAAGACAGAGCTGCCGACCTCCAGGGAAAATAATAATGCAAAGGTGTTTTCAGGCCGCTCAGGTAATCTGTGCATTGTAGACTTGTTGGTCACATGACGGGTATTGGATATTTTACACAAATCAATCTACTTTAAAGCACATTTTAGCAGCGAGACGTTTCCCTCGCTCTCCACTTAGTGAAGTGCCATTACAACAGAAGTGTGGATCCAAAAAGAGGCAAAAGTGGGCGGGGCAGAATAAGGTGAATAAGGAAGTTGGAGATGCTGATATATTTAATAATGTTAAGCAAATAGTTTCTATGCAGCTGGTTGTAAAAAGTGTGTCAGGCTCTATTCATTTTTAAATTTGTTTTTTTTTAAGGCAAAATGTACTGTTTTGCCTCTGAACAGTGAATTTCAAAGGCTGAATGTTCTTTTTGATAGAGTTAAACATTTAAGTGAATTTACAAGCCCGTGGTGAGCCTAATTAATGCATTTGTGAATTCTGACCATTAACACTTGTTTTCACTGCTCGTTTACATGTCAATGTAACATGGATACAGCCAGAATCACTACAGGCCACCTCAGATCACAACTATTCACCAATAAGATTTATTTTAATCCCGACTACAAATGATTGTCTGTAGTGAATATAATCTAGCATGACAACATTAGCAGTGAGAGTGCTAACGTTAGCTGACCAGAATTTTCTTCCTTCTTTCTTCTTCACACTGACACTTTGATCAAAATAAGTCTTGTGTTATCACTGGTGTGATCTGTGCTGAAGTTCACTTTTATTCTTGGGTTTGTAGATTAGTTGAGAGTATTTAAATCCAGCGCTGCCTCAGTCAGAGCCATGAATGGTCATAGCTGCTTCAGCTGCACTACGGCATCTCACAATATTGAAGCATGAAAAGTACATTTGATGAAATAGTCGTATCGTAGAGTCTAAACCTTGAAATGATGTATAACGTGCCAAAGTGGAGCCAATTGTACTGGCAAACCAATATATCGGTCAGGTCTTATTTTTAATTGACTCTGAGCTTTTAGTGGTCACTTTAGATAAAGGTCTTTGCCAGTTAAAAGTATTTTATTAAGTTGTGAAAAAGCCACTCAAAAGCCAGATATCTGCGTTGACTACTCTGTGGCACTGTGCAAAAAACAATTGTGAATTTTTAATTTTTTTTAAAGTCAACATTCCTCACTTCCTGAAGAAACAATATTTAACACTTTTGTTGATGTGACATAAGTTGGCATGAGTTATATAATATATAAGTTCCTGAACCAGATCCAAGGTTTTTTGCCCCAAATTCTTAGAAAGAAGTCTGTGTAAATCCCTCATTTGTGTTTTTTTCAATAAAACAGTCCAGATGACTACAACTGAATCTTTTTCTACAATATAATATATATAATTTTTCAAAAGTAGTTAATTGTAATTTGTGATATTTCTTAACATATTGTCAACAAATTATTTCTGAAATGTTCCCATGACATTAAGGAAATAATGAAAACATAATCCTCAATTTTGACCTGCATTAGACCTAATTCAGCATCAAAAATATCTCTTTAACTCATAAGTAATAGCTCAGCATTAGCATGATGACCTTGCGGATTTATAAATAGCATTGCTTGTTCTAAAATTGTGAAATGGAATAGTTTCTCAGCGTTGCGTCAGTATATGTTGGTGCTAGAATCACAACCATGTGACTATAGACAATTAAAAGTTGAGCATACATTCAACTTATTTGTTAAACAGACGATGCAAAAAGCTGATCTAAAAAACACATATGTAATTGAGGTACATTGTTGGTGTTTATGCAAAATGATAAAAAGGTTCTGTAAAAGGCACAAACCCGTGTAACTGTTGTGCTGTAAGTTAACGGACTGTGGTTTAATACATTAGTTTTCTCGATCAGGCTGTTGACACAAACAGAAACTAGTGACACGTTTTTCGTGTTGTGGCGTAAAGGTGCCGAGACGGTTAAATGTACCTTAATGGCACGACATGGCCCGTTATGTAATGTTGATAAAGCACGTCGTCTCTTGATGGGTTTGTGTTATCAGCAGCAGTCATCTGGAAGACTTATTCTGTTGTGCAGTGTCGTCTTTGCGGCGCAGAGCTCATAAAAGTGAGTCGGACGGAGTTGGTCAAGGTTCATTGTGCCTCTCGTATTGACTAGGTGATGTATGGGGAGTGCATTAAAGTGGTTTGTGGTGTGCAGTTGTGCAGACAGGAGCAGCTGGAGGAATGAGCCAGAGAGAAGCCGCTGTACGAGACGGCCAAAACATGCAATTTGCTAAGATAAACAGGACTGTCTCATGAAAAAAACAAAATTACGTTATCACAGTTTGCTTGTTTTAGAGATGTGCAAAATTTATACTGCTTGGATTATCACTCAACTATGATTTTATTTTTTTAATGATTAAAGTAAGGTACAGTGTGAGGGTATAAAGCAGGGGTGGGCAAACTACGGCCCGCGGGCCACATGTGGCCCGTTTGTCTTTATAATCTGGCCCGCCAAACATGCCAAGGAATATTGAAAAATAAAAAAGACTTTTTCTTTTTTTTTGGCCCTCAGGCATCTGTCTTCACTTGTATCCTTACGTGAAATTAATTAAATAATAGATTTGATATTCGGCAAACCGTCCGGCGCCTCAGGAGGGGAAGCAGTGTCTCACCAACACCGTTTACGGTGCGGGTGGAGGCCTGCTGACCTCGACTGGGGATGTCGTCGGACGGTGGAAGGAATACTTTGAGGATCTCCTTAATCCCTCAGTCACGTCTTCCGAAGAGGAAGTAGAGACCGGGGACTCGGAGGCTGGCTCATCCATCACCCAAGCTGAAGTCACCGAGGTTGTTCGCAAACTCCTCGGTGGCAGGGCTCCGGGGGTGGATGAGATCCGCCCTGAGTACCTAAAGTATCTGGATGTTGTAGGACTGTCTTGGTTGACACGTCTCTGCAACATCGGGTGGCGGTCGGGGACCGTGCCTCTGGACTGGCAGACCGGGGTGGTGGTCCCTCTGTTCAAGAAGGGGGACCGGAGGGTGTGTTCCAACTACAGAGGGATCACACTCCTCAGCCTCCCGGGTAAGGTCTATTCTAAGGTACTGGAGAGAAGAATCCGACCGATAGTCGAACCTCGGATTCAGGAGGAGCAGAGTGGTTTTTGTCCCGGTCGTGGAACACTGGACCAGCTCTATACCCTCCATCGGGTGCTCGAGGGTTCATGGGAGTTTGCCCAACCAGTCCACATGTGCTTTGTGGATCTGGAGAAGGCTTTCAACCGTGTCCCTCGGGGTGTCCTTTGGGGGGTGCTCCGGGAGTACGGGGTCCAGCTGTGTTCGCATTGCCGGCAGTAAGTCAGACCTGTTCCCAGTGCATGTTGGACTCCGCCAGGGCTGCCCTTTGTCACGGGTTCTGTTCATAATTTTTATGGACAGAATTTCTAGGCGCAGTCAGGGGTCGGAGGGTGTCCGGTTTGGGGACCACAGGATCTCATCTCTGCTGTTTGCAGACGATGTTGTCCTGATGGCTCCATCAAACCCGGACCTGCAACATGCACTGGGACGGTTTGCAGCCGAGTGTCAAGCGGCTGGGATGAGAATCAGCACCTCCAAATCCGAGGCCATGGTTCTCGACCTGCAAAAGGTGGCTTGCCCTCTTCAGGTGGGTGGGGTGTCCTTGCCCCAAGTGGAGGAGTTCAAGTATCTCGGGGTCTTGTTCACGAGTGAGGGAAGGATGGACCGTGAGATCGACAGGCGGATCGGTGCAGCGGCTGCAGTGATGCAGTCGCTGCATCGGACTGTTGTGGTGAAGAGGGAGCTGAGCCGAAAGGCAAAGCTCTCTATTTACCGGTCGGTCTACGTTCCTGCCCTCACCTATGGTCATGAGCTTTGGGTGGTGACCGAAGGAACAAGATCGCGGATACAAGTGGTCGAAATGAGTTCCCTCCGCTCCCCTAGAGATAAGGTGAGGAGCTCGGCCACACGGGGGGAGCTCGGAGTAGAGCCGCTGCTCCTCCACGTCGTGAGGAGCCAGCTGAGGTGGCTCGGGCATCTGTTCCGGATGCCTCCTGGGCGCCTCCCTCGGGAGGTGTTTCAGGCATGTCCCACCGAGAAGAGGCCCCGGGGAAGACCCAGGACACGCTGGAGAGACTATGTCTCTCGGCTGGCCTGGGAACGCCTCGGGATCCCCCCGGAGGAGTTAGAGGAAGGGTCTGGGGAGAAGGAAGTATGGGAGTCCTTGCTCAGACTGCTGCCCCCGGATAAAGCGGCAGAAGATGGATGGATGGATTCGATATTCTATATTTGACAGAAAAGTGATGTGATGATTTTTTGTTTTCACACCAATGATGGCGGGCCGGCCCTCCGCTACTTGCCTGGATTCGAATATGGCCCTCGGAGGAAAATAATTGCCCACCCCTGGTATAAAGGGATATCACTCACCTTTGTGATTCAATTTAAGTGCCTCTGTCAGGTCGGATGACTCATTGAACTAAAATGCAGTAAAGATAAATATATTTTGAATTTTGCTAAACATCATAAAAACTTTCTCGAAGAATGGCACATTTATTAGTCGGTGTAATACCTCATTCGTCCAGGCGTGTTCCATAGTAGAAAAAACTTCAGTTGTAGTCATCTGGACTCAGTTAGAAAAAAATAGACGTTTCGACTCTCATCCAAGAGTCATTGTCAATAAAAGAATTTAGATCGAGAACTCCGATATTAATACTGTTCTGTGGTAAGACCCGCCCATTGGGCGGAGCCTTCCTGAAGTAGCAAGAGTTGTTTGTTTCAACAGAAACTCCCCCCTTGTATCTACCGAGCTAGCCTATTCAGAATTTTAATGGCCTATTAGAATCCTCTTTGTCTTTGTGAGACCCTGGCTCAACCACCCTGAGTACCTGATTAGCATCTAAATGTCCTTGTCCTGGTCCTCTACCTTTCCAGGGGTTCAGTATACCATTATAGATACCAGGAAGATTGAATCTTAGCCCTCCATTTCTGTTTAAAGAAGGTCTTTCTTTTTTAACAAAAATAGCTTCCTTGACTCCTCTTTCAAACCATCTTTTCTCCCTGCTTAAAACCTTCACCTCACCGTCTTCAAACGAGTGATTAGAGGCTTCAAGATGGAGATGCACGGCGCTCTGAGGTCCTGAACTTGTATTTCTTCTGTGCTGATAGAGCCTCTTGTGTAGAGGCTGTTTCGTCTCACCTATGTAACGTTCTTTACAGCTTTCTTCACTGCATTGGATCGAGTAAACTACATTGCTCTGTTTTTGAGTCGGCAACTTGTCCTTAGGGTGAACCAGTTTTTGTCTTAAAGTGTTTCCTGATTTAAAATAAACAGGGACTTTGTGTTGTCTAAAAATTCTCTGCAGTTTTTCCGACAGGCCAGACACATAAGGGATAGAAACACCCTTCCTTCTCTGT
This sequence comes from Eucyclogobius newberryi, assembly GCF_026437365.1. NCBI lineage: Eukaryota > Metazoa > Chordata > Actinopteri > Gobiiformes > Gobiidae > Eucyclogobius > Eucyclogobius newberryi. Next base: position 27,735,204 of record NW_027315834.1, read on the forward strand.
TCAGTTTCCCTTTTGTCCTGCTTCTTGGTTCTCTTCACTCTGTTGAGGGCCCAAGCGGGGTAACCACAGGCTGAGAGGGCATTTCGGACATGTTTTTCCTCTTTCTTCTTGCCCTCTGAGCTGGTGGGCACACCTTGAGCTCTGTGTTGTAAGGTTCTGATCACACCCAGCTTGTGCTGTAGTGGGTGGTTGGAACCAAAGAGCAGATACTGGTCCGTGTGTGTAGGTTTCCTATATACTTCTATTTGGAGTTTCCCGTCCTCTCCTCTGATCGTGGAACAATCAAGAAAGGCCAAGCGATTCTCCTTAGCGCCTTCTCTTGTAAACCTGATATGTGGGTCCACAGCATTGATGTGATCAGAGAAGGCTTCCAGCTCTTGTTTCTTGATTGTTACAAACGTATCATCGACATAGCGAAGCCACAGTTTTGGGGCTATGCCTGAGAATGAGGCCCCGAATGAGATTTGGGGCTATGCCTGAGAATAGAAGTATATAGGAAACCTACACACACGGACCAGTATCTGCTCTTTGGTTCCAACCACCCACTACAGCACAAGCTGGGTGTGATCAGAACCTTACAACATAGAGCTCAAGGTGTGCCCACCAGCTCAGAGGGCAAGAAGAAAGAGGAAAAACATGTCCGAAATGCCCTGTCAGCCTGTGGTTACCCCGCTTGGGCCCTCAACAGAGTGAAGAGAACCAAGAAGCAGGACAAAAGGGAAACTGAACAGAGAAGGAAGGGTGTTTCTATCCCTTATGTGTCTGGCCTGTCGGAAAAAGCGCAGAGAATTTTTAGACCACACAAAGTCCCTGTTTATTTTAAACCAGGAAACACTTTAAGACAAAAGCTGGTTCATCCTAAGGACAAGTTGCCGACTCAAAAACAGAGCAATGTAGTTTATTCGATCCAATGCAGTGAAGAAAGCTGTAAAGAACGTTACATAGGTGAGACGAAACAGCCTCTACACAAGAGGCTTTATCAGCACAGAAGAAATACTAGTTCAGGACCTCAGAGCGCCGTGCATCTCCATCTTGAAGCCTCTAATCACTCGTTTGAAGACGGTGAGGTGAAGGTTTTAAGCAGGGAGAAAAGATGGTTTGAAAGAGGAGTCAAAAGAAAGACCTTCTTTAAACAGAAATGGAGGGCTAAGATTCAATCTTCCTGGTATCTATAATGGTATACTGAACCCCTGGAAAGGTAGAGGACCAGGACAAGGACATTTAGATGCTAATCAGGTACTCAGGGTGGTTGAGCCAGGGTCTCACAAAGACAAAGAGGATTCTAATAGCCCATTACAATTCTGAATAGGCTAGCTCGGTAGATACAAGGGGGGAGTTTCTGTTGAAACAAACAACTCTTGCTACTTCAGGAAGGCTCCGCCCAATGGGCGGGTCTTGCCACAGAACAGTATTAATATCGGAGTTCTCGATCTAAATTCTTTTATTGACAATGACTCTTGGATGAGAGTCGAAACGTCTATTTTTTCTAACTGAGTCCAGATGACTACAACTGAAGCTTTTTCTACTAAAGCACATTTATTAGGTTTATAATGACTTCCTGTTTATAATTGATGACATCATACCCAGCAAACTCTGGGCAAAAACTCATCCAATGTCATTTTTTTTCTTTTTTGGTCAAATAAAAATATATGAGAGCAAATTTATTTAGTTGAATTGTTGTTTAGAGCAGGCATGTCCAAACGGCCCCCAGACCAATTTTTGGTGGCTGTCCGGCTTCCTGCTAAGTTGGTCCAAACAACAAAAAGTAGTACTTCTTACTGTAAAATTGGAAAAATTCAAGCATTTATATGTTACAACAACCTATTTTTAATGTTCCCAGTATTATTCAAGGTGTGGAGGCTCATCGAGACAATGTCAAATGCAAAATTTTGAATGATTCACTTTCAAATTTGACATTGTTGGGTTGTTTGTGGCCCTCTGCTCTTTATACGTTTCAAAATGCGGCCCATGGTAAAAAAAACAAGTTTGGACACCCCTTATTTAGAGAGTCAGTTGTTTATTTGTGTAAATTATGCATAAACTCTGACTGGAATGAGCGTCCCTGGTGTGATGTCACTTCCTGTCATTTTCTACCGCTTTTTCTTCACATGTTTTCTTAACAAATACCCGCTCAATTGGTGTAAAACTATAATGTATATGTACAACAGATATGAATACACCAAATAAATCTTACAAACCTGTCTTACGCACTAAAAATGATTGAATCTGAAAATTTAGCATATAATTAGTTCTGAATCAGGCATGCAAAAATGGCCGAATCCCACCTATTATTAGTACCTCAATATGTCTGGGTATGATCTTGATTTTCAGACATTATCCTGGCGATCATGTGCTAAAACACGCTTGATTTCCGTAGATTTCCGTGGTTGAGAGAGTGAGAGTACCAGCGACGCACAAAACATGAATGGATCAGAAAGGTTAAGATAGTTTGAGATCGAAGACATCACGAGTTGTAAATTGTTTGCGGTTCCGCGGCGTTGTGTAGACAGCTGCTCTTGAGGAGTGAGCGAGTCCCTCTGTCATCTCCTAGCCCCTTGAGGCACAACCAAAGGAGTCCCTCCACACCTCGGCGAGTATAAATACCCCTAGAGCATGCAGTAATGGTCCTGAGTCATCCCGAGGCTCTACAGACTCGCACGAAACTCACAGAGCGATTCGGGAAAGTTGTCTCACTTGCGCTAGTTAAATGCCGACCCCTCCTCCCACCCACACTCGCTCTCACATTCTCCGTCTTCCCCTTCGGAGCCGGAATCGCTGATCCGCCGGCAACACGACACTGGAGCTTGCACGGGGCCAACGACACTAGTTTGTCTTTGATTTGTTAAACTCTCGACAGCACAGATCGCCGTATGAGCTTAGAAAAGGCAATTGGCATTCACTACAAAATACCAGCAGGACTAAAAAAGCACTCTTAAAAACATGTTTTTAAGAGGGCTTTGATAATGATATTCAGCTATTCAGATATTCTTTAAATGTTTTAGCTGAGGTTTAGTATCAGGCAAATGTAAAATAAGCCCCAAAATTGCAGTATGTTGTTAATTTACAACATACTTTCACAATTGCTAATGGTTTGATAATCTGCCCACATCTACGCTAAAATTTTGTTACAGCTCTTAAAATGTTAACAATGAAAACCAAAATATGTCTCCAAGAGGTGTGAACTTCATATAGAGTTATCAAAAGTACTCGAAATAAAATTTTAACCTTTTCTGAATAATCTTGTTGTAATTGGAACCATGGTAACATTAAAGAAACTACAGATTTCAATACCATGGAAAAAAAACACAAATTTAAATAGATTTTCAACACAAAACAATAAAGTATTAAGCCTTGTTCTTAGTATTGATGTGGAGTTTGAAGTTATAGGATTGGGACACTACTAGAGAACTCCCGGACTTTAAAACATTGGTCCTGAATGTATCTTCTTTGTGCGCGCTGTGTGGTTATGGTCAATGCACGGAAGACACACAGAAGATGACCGCCTTTGCCTGAAGACAGTGGGCATTTCCTGTTCAGTGTGAAGTAATTATATGCGGTTGCTTAGTACCACCATTGTTAATTGATATTGTAGTGAACAGCGGCCCATTGCCACTAGCTACTTGACAGAGTTGAAGGATGTGTGGATTAAGAGCCCAAAACTCATGTGTTTAGTGAAGAATCCTTTTATTGGCCCCTGTTGCTATTTTCAACACCTGCACAACAACCACGGTCAAAAACTGTGTGCCTCCACTCTGCAGCCCTGAGGCCACCAGAATTAGGCCTTAAATAAGCCCACCTGCCCACACCTAGACAAGACCAAACAAGCTACAGTGCCTCCCAGTGGTTGGTGGTGCATATAACAAGTACAATACCTCAATATGGCTCTTACAGATCTGACTAGTGAAAAAAAAAAAGAATCTTATACAGTATTGCGTAGGACCAGGCAATACTGAAAAAGAAACTGTGCCGTTATGTTTGTTGTATTAATCAATCATGATTTTGTATTTAATTTTGTTTTATAGAGGTTGGATTTATTTTACAATGACTGAGTTTAATCTCGCTTTGGGTCAGAGCTATGCAAATAACGAAATGTTTATCAAATTTGAGATTGGGGCATCTCTAATCCTCAATGATCTTCAAATCCTAGCCAGATCCAAGTCATGTTTTCGTTGCACTAAAAATGCTTTCCTCTTTGCTTATCGCGTTTATAAAAAGTGTAAAACCCTCTTTGACCGCTGTGCCTTTTAAAACATTTCCTTCTGTTAAGTCGTGCCACGCTGAATGAGAGGGCTGCTTGTTTATTCGATTCCCTCTCTCTTTCAAGTAGAACTGACGGTTTCCCTTGTAACTGTGGCGTAGTTCTTCAGCTGCCCCCTAAGTGCTGGCCAGAGCTCGTTTATGCTCTCAGCAGCAGCAGCAGCAGCAGGCTCTGGTGTAAAGCCAGGTAAACCACAGAGGGGACGGTTAACGCTGCCTTTGAACCGGGACACATTCATTCTCACATTGCGTCTTGTTTCTGTGTTGGTTAGCGCCGCTGTTTCCAAGCGCTTCAGCAACAGAGCTCACTTTACACCCTTTACATCAGTGATTCTTAAAAGCAAAAATATGCAACGATTACATTTTCTTTTTCTTCTTCTTTTCCACCTCCAGAAATGTACATACTGCTATTGTTGGAATTTAAAATTTAAAAAGCTTTGGGTTGTAGATGTGCAAAAAACAACATCAAATTTAAAAGTCCTTTTTAAAGTTTTTAGAATATAGTAGGTATTATAGCAATATTGATTTTTACTGTTTACTGTTACTATTGTCTTACTGTTTAATTAGGAGTTTTTACTGTTTTAATTAGGATTTAGGATTTAATTAGGTCTTCAGTCTTAAAGTGCGTGTGACGTAATGCGTATGGTGTAATTTTCAAATGTTTACCTTTTGGTGTATTTATACCTGTTGTGCATATAGATTACAATTTCACATCAATCGAGTAGGTATTTGCGTTGAAAATGTTAAAAAATCTGTAGAAAAGGACAGGAAGTGACATCACACACTACTCATTCCATTCCTAAACATTGATTCAACAAAATCAACAAACTAAAGGTGCTTTCATTATTTTTTTTATTTGTTAAAAAAAATCTACTATCTCATCTACAACAAACAGGAAGTGAAATTTTTAACCTAAAAAAATTGCTATTCTGTGATAACTTTTTGAATAATTTTAAGCGAAATTCAAGTATATCTTACTGCATTTCAGTTCAATGAGTCGCCCGACCCGTCATAAGCACTTTAAACTCGCAGGAAGCCTGATATGTAATTTGCTTGTCAGGCTTCATACCGTCACCATTTAGTAATAACTTCTACAAGTCATTTTTATTAGACCCTTTTTTTTTCTTTAGTTCCTCCTCTCAATTGTAAGCTGATTTACCGTTTCCACATGTAACGGCGTTCAGTAATGGATGGCTTTTAGTCGGTGCAAAACATGCTTATTCACCAATGGCTGTAGATGGGTTCCTGGCCTGTCAGTGCTTGGCAGCGGAGAAACACAACCACACACTATTCAACCGCACTCTCCGTTTGCATTGGCTTTGGCAGATACAGAGGAAATTGCATTCTTTGTTTTTCGGTGCTCGCGCAAAAGTCCTTTTCCCCTCAGTAGAAGCTGAAAAGATGTCATTAGCTACAAATGGGCTCAGTTTTCCCTATTGTTTGTCATTGTGCGGCTGTTTAGTAGGTTATTTACTGTAGTTTATTTACAACAAAAGGCGCATGTTCTTGCTGTAAACATTGGAGGAAATTAGTTTTATGGAGAAAAGCGACTTTAGTTGTCGACAGCAGCAAGTGAAATACATGTATGCCACAACATGTCTAGAAAAGTAATTGTTATTAAACACAGAATATATAGTTCTAGCAATATTCAGCTCTTGTACAATTGTATGAGAGAAATAGAAATAGAAGGTCAACGTAATATAAAACATGATATTACATTACAAACTCAAATGAAATGAGGGCAAAAAAGTATATACATTTGTGCTTTATTGTACCATTTCTCTTCTGTTTATAAAACATGCTGCATTTGAGCCTTTGTTGTGAATGAATCGTGTTGGTTGGTTGCATCAAAATATTTGAATTAATTATAGGCCTATATTACCGGTCAGCAAATTGTTTATATATTTATCAATTATTTGAACAAGGGCTGCAACTAACAATAATTTTTCTAATTGATTAGTCAAGCCATTATCATTTTAATTTAAGTTGTTTAGAACGCAAAAGTCACATTTACCGTATTTTCCGGACTATAAGTCGCATTGGAATATAAGTCTCATCAGCCAAAAAATGCATAATAGAGAAGAAAAAAAACATAAGTTCCACTGGAGTATGAAATGCAGTTGCAAGTGTAAAAATAACAAATAATATCACATAAGTCGCTCCGGAGTATAAGTATATAAGTATAAATAAGTATATAAGTTGCACCCTGGCCAAAACTATGAAAAAAGGTCCGACTTATAGCAGGATTTTATATAGGATTTGAAAACACCCCGTCCAAATCATTTTGGGGCCGACTAGGCAAAAAAGCGAGTAGCTTCGGGCATTCTCTGGATCACGGCTCGACAGCCAATCAGAGCCAAGCACACAAATTTCGCTGACCAATCAGCGCGCAGCATGCAAATTTTCAATTGTAAACAGTAAACTGTAATGGCGGACTATTGTCAAACGTTTCCCGGCCCGATTTAATGATAATATTCCTTTTTTTTCTAAGATTTATTAATAAAATGGCCGTCCCTGCACTCGAAAATGCACGTCCACATTTTAAAATACCCCGTCCAAAATACGGGAATACGGGTCTCTATCTAAAAGCCTGACTTATAGTCTCGAAAATACATTATTTTTTTAAATTAATTTTTAACAAAATTTGACCCAGCTGAAGCAAAGCCGTTTTCAACCAATGCACTAAATTCGCACATTTT
>NW_027315834.1:27742259-27787259 GCF_026437365.1 Eucyclogobius newberryi
TATACTTTTTGATACAAAAAGGTCAACAGCACCAAAATGCCTGTTCCTAGAGATCTGAAACGTTACACAGTTGTTGTCAACAAGATAAACATCATGTACAGTGAACAGCATATGCACACAATGAAGTATGTTATGCTCAGGACCATTACAAATTGACAATATTCAGGCGAGACTAAAAAAGGATGTTTTGTTTATGTTTGGGCCTCTGTAGTGTAAGTTCTGAAGCCCTGACAGTGTTCATGTGCACATCTGCAGAAACTAGAAGGCCTAAGCTTTCTAATGATGCATCACACTTGCATGTGGAACATAAGATCCTCTTTTAATAAGCAATGCCATTTGGGTATGTCCAACCATTGTGCACAGGGCGAAAATAGGTGGGTGGTAACAGGTTAAAGGCAGCAGAAAACCAATAATTATGAATCCAAGTAAAATTAATATTATATTGTGAGCGATTATGACATTTTGGAATCTCATTCATCCTAACTTTTTGTCTTAAAGTACTGTATGATTCTTGTTACTTTTAGAGAACCAATATCGCACTGGCTAACTGGAAATGTACCGTATTATTTACCGTATAAGTCGCACCAGCCAAAAAATGCATAATGGAGAAGAAAAAAACATGAGTCGCACTGGAGTATAAGTCGCATTTTGGGGTGAAATTTATTTGATAAAATCCCTGACCAAGAACAGACATTTCATCTTGAAATGCAATTTAGAATAATAACAGATGAGAGAACATGGTGAATAGGTGTATGTATGCTAACGCTAACACCTTCAGCTACATGAGGCACAGACAGAACTGTGGTGTCTGGTATGTTAACGTAACATATTAACAGTTATTCAGATAACTATAGCATAAAGAACATGCTAACAAGTTTACCAAAGCATCAGTATTACCCCAAATCACTAAATCCACTGAATTCCTCTTCCTCTGTGTCACTTCTAAACAACTCTGCAAACTATGTAAAAAGGTGCGACTTATAATCCAGAAAATTCAGTATTTGAAGTGCTCTCTCCTTTCTGTGCATAGCTACAAGTATGAAGTAAAGTTTTAATTTATTAAAAGTAGGGCTGGCAAGTTGTCGCGTTAACTCATCACTTATTTAACGCAATCAATTATTTTAACGCACCAGTTCTAAAGCCTGCCGCTGCGGCCGACACAGAATTTGAGCGCGTGTACATTAGAAAGACAAACGCACCGGACGCGCGTTCTCGACACCCCGGACTCATGTCCGTAGAATACACTCAACAGCAGACGTGCGTCCGAGTCGTCCTGCACATGCTCAGTGGAGGAGTTGTGCTGTGTTGCTTTTCTCGTGGTGTAAATGGATTTTAATGATGGACCATGGCTTTGGTTTATTAACTTACTACAAAGTCATCGGCTATAGGCGCCAGCCGAGGCGTCCCGCCGGGGGCCCGCGTGAGCAGGTCCCGACGGGCGCCGTAGCTGGGGAGATCCGCAAGAAGGGCCCGGCGCGCGTCTTTATCAGCTGAAAACATGAATAATCTGGTGCCTTAGCAACTGGCTTGGTGCAGAGGAGTAAAAAAACACCCAGTTTTAGGAATCTACAAACTTTTCTGGTTCTTTTCAATGCCCTGGCAGTGGCAATAAGCTTTAGTTTTGTGTTTGATAACATTGTTTAAGTTAAAATGCACACAATGTATTTATTTTTATTTAACTGGTTAAGTGTTTGTTTGCACAACTCATGTTATGGCGCTTTAGTGTCAAGTTCTAAGAATGTACAAACTGTACTGAAGTGTTTTCTGGTTTAGGGACATTTGGTACTAGACTGATTATGCTGCTCCTAAAATGTGTTTTGAGTGTCTAATGTTTAATGAGATTACAATGTTTCTGACATTACCTCTGAAGTGGCCTGTTCATCTTTAATGATTGTGGCTCAGGATTTTGTGGCAAGTGAATACTCAATATTTGCTACTGAATAAAAATGCTGATGCACTTTACACTTCTTTTAAATTCATTTTGAATTTTGCACGTAAAAATGCGATTAATCGTGATTAATCAGGAAAATAATGCGATTAATCGCCATTAAAAAAATTAATTGTTGCCCATCCCTAATTAAAAGTTTATTTCCAATAAGATATGTCTATAATTGCATATCATGAATTAACTTCTCACCTCATCTACTTGTTTTACAAGTCTTGTGATCCAATTTGGAATATCAAATGTGTTTTACTCCTGGCAAATGTTTAGCAATGATTAGTTCAGTCGCTGTGGACTATCTGCAGTGTTGTGTAAGCTAATCAAGACCTACTTCGTTATCTACTCCCCTGGTTTTGTTGTGTGGAAGGCGGTTTTGAGCGATTTATTTTGCTAAGGCGTCGCTTCTCTTCCCCCTCAGATATGCTCGTCTGCAGCCGGTTCTTAGCGCTGGAGGATTTGCGTCTCGTCGTCTGCCATGTCTGCAGTCAGGTGGTCACTCCTCAGGGCATCCTCGGACACTACGGTAAGACTTTAACGCACACAAACACTTTTCAACTTCAAGACACTTTTCAACTTGAAGAACAGAATGCCCACGAGCCAAACAGCAATTTACTTAACCAAACAGTATCGGAGGATCGCCTGTTGAGCAACGCAATTTCTATAGCAACTGTAACGCAGACGCTTTCACTGAGAGTTGTCAAAATAAATCCTTAATGAAAATAATGTAGAAACTGATATATTGTATGTATCAAAATCGGTATAGAATGTTGGGCCTTTTCTTTTATTTAGTTTAAGATAAGATTAGATAAGATAACCGTTATTTGTCCAGAAACGGATGAGGCACAGAAGTATAATAATAAAAAAAACAGATAATAAAAAAAACCCGTCTTATTTAAAAAATTAAATAAAATGGAAAACCTCTTATTCTCTTAATAAGAATAGAAATAAAACTCTTATTTACAGCTGTTATATGGACAGAAAATAATACTTTTTATGCACACAAACCAGATTTGGCTCAGTCATTTATTTTATGATCCAATTAAATGTTGTATCCTGGATAACATACGGCAGCTCCACTTTCCAAAGCGTAAAGTTTAGTTGACTAGTATGAAGATGGATAAATACTTACTGCTGCAGATCTTGGCAGGGGATTAAAAAGCAGTGTTTGGAAATGCCTCTGCCAGTGGTCAGCCGAACACGCTCGTCTCCCACATATGCTTCACACTCTGTCCGTCACTGGATATTTGTTACTATGGAGACGGTAATAGTCATCCAACTTTCTTATTGCTCATTTGCACAAGCGAGTAAGGAGTGTTGTGTTCCTATTTTTAATTAGTCAAGTCGGCTGTGTATGGACCAGAAGTTGTGATCTAGTGCATTGTTACGATAGAAGTGTCCCAGATTAGAGTCGTGATGCAAATTATTTTGGCGTCTTGTCGTTCCCGCCATCTTCCCGATCTGCACGCGGCCGACTTGTCATCAACAGTAGCATCACGGCGCAATAACGGATTTCAGAAGTGTCTAGTCCCACTGTAAACCAAGCGGAGACTGGAGTAGGCTTTTAGATAGGATTTGAAAACACCCCATCCAAATAATTTTGTCCGGGAGTACGGGGGCCGACTATGCAAAATACGAGTAGCTTCGGTGTTCTCCCGGACCATGGCTCGGCAGCCAATCAGCCAAGCACACACATTTTGTCGACTAATCAGCATGCAAATTTTCACTTGTAAACAGTAAACTGTAATGGCGGACTATTGTCAAACGCTTCCCGGCCCGATTTAATGATAATATTCCCTTTTTTTCCTAAGATTTATTATTAAAATGACCCCGTCCCGCACTCAAATGCCCGTCCACGTTTCAAAATACCCTGTCCAAAATACGGGAAGACGGGCCCCTCTCTAAAAGCCTGGACTGGAGTAGCCAATGTGAGTCGTCTTGCCCAACGTTAAAGTTTAAAAATGCTACGTCACTTTTGAATTTGAAAGTAATGATTGTGCGATGTTCTCAGGCGGTTTGTTCTCATCATATCCAGGTTGTGTTGACAACACTGTAAAATGTGACGTCAGAATGTCAGAAAGGTGGAGGTTAAGTCCTTTCAGCTGATGACAAGCCTGTATGTTACTGTATGTATAATTCCCTGTAACAATTCCCCTCTCATTTGTGCTTGAATACATTGAACTTTGTCTATGCACATCACGAAACACAAAGTGGCACAGCAATGTTAAACCATAAACCTGATCCAAACATCTGCAATCTGACATTTAAAAGCCAAGTTCAACCGTAGCGTTCTCACTCATCCTTCTGCTCAGGGTTTTACTATGGGCAGTTTGGAATGTTATGAAGTCACGTGAACACGACCTGTGCTCTTGCGTTCCCTCATGACCCCTCCGCCTCGCCCCGCCGCCTCTGATTGTGGCTGCTTTGTGGCCATAAGCTGCTGTTTTCGTCCGCTAGCGGCACGTGCACCAGTCGGAGACACATGACCAGGGCTAATGAGCACGTTCACGTCCCACCGCACGATCACAACCTCAGAGGAGCGGCAGCGGCGGCGGCGGCGGCGGCGGCGGCAGAAGCAGAAGCAGGAGCAGGAGCAGGAGCAGGAGCAGGAGCAGGAGCAGGAGCAGAGAGCAGAAGTCAGACACTTTCTCTTTCTCAGTATAAACGGGTCAATGGTATCATGAGCCACACACAGAAGCACAGCAGACTCCTGGCACCGCTGTTGTTCTAGCGCCACGTCTGCCCCCTAGAGGACGCACACACGCACATGCTGTAGTCATGTGCTTTAAAAGGTGCACCATGTCTACTGTGTGCATTTCCTTGTGGACAATCTGCTTTTTTGTATGGAGATGTTATTGCAATACTTCAAAATGTAGATAATCTTGTGAAAGTTGTTTTGAATGGAATAAAAGGTATAGAAAAAATGCTACAAAATGGCTGATTAAAAGGACAAAGAAAAATAGTTTTGTTTAATAGTTTTTGTGAACTTTCAAATAAGGTTATGAGTTACTTTTACATTACATTTGTCTGACCATAATTTAACCTATTCTATTTCTAATACATTTAAAGACTTGTTTTAGCACATTTCTGTTGATTTTACATAATATTTTCTTAATATTGTTTTTGAGATATTTAAAAAATATCACAGTATTATTTTTTGTCAATATCGCACACCTCTATTCACGCTGCAACATTTAACATGTCTATCTGGAAAACAAGCACGTGACACTATAATAATTCAGGACTCAGAATTATGGAGAGGCAAGTCACAATTTTGTGTTTTTGAAGGTATTTTTAGCAATTCATTTTTTTTTTTTTATAATGCACCCTCCATCAGAAAAGTACATTGAGACTAGACTAACTTCATAGGCGACGAAGCTAGAGCTCCTTTTTTAATTACCGCTGCAAACAACATATGTTCTCATTATGTATGAAAGCTGCTAAACTTGTAGTTCTGATCGCTACAAGGATGTTTTGAAAGGCAATGCATTCTGGTATATTTGTTTAGCAAGCAGTCTTTTCTTAAATGTCTACTCTCCTGCATGTGTAAAAATAAAAAAATGCACTGAGAACTGAATCATTATATCATCATTATAAAACATACATTACAAATCTTTTACACTGCTTAGAATATATACTTCTGTTGACTACTTTACTCGCTAAGACACAACAGGTCAGCAAGTATTTTTACACCTAGAGCTTAAAGATTCTCCTATTGTTTCATCGGCGTGTCTGGAGATTACCTGCCGAGTAATATGCAATGGAAGAAAATGAAATTGTTATAAACCAAACGCTTAAATAACACATTTTTCAAGCGATATCAATCATTCCACAACACCCTAAAACTAATCCCGTTCGTCAATTGAATGCATGACTTTGATCGTTATAAGCAGCAAGTTTTCTGTTTAATTTGCCGAGACCGCTGAGTAACTTTGTACAGCAGGGTCTCGGGAGAATCGATAAAACGTTGAAAAATACAGATTTTGTACCTTTTTCGTTGCCAGAGTTGAGGTTGAACGGTGCCCAGTGCGTGTGACTCATGCTTTAACGTGACTGTGGGCAGTAGAAGGACTTCAAATCTTGAGCACGATCTGTAACTACCTGGAGGATACGTCTGTGATGCACGCAGTCATTTTTTTGTGCTGTCATTTTCATCACTCTCAGCCCTTCTTATTATACATTATAGATTTCCGTACCCGCTCTTCATTTATATTCAAGTAAACGTCTGACTGAGATGTGAGGGGAAAACTGCTCCGCGCCGCGTGACCTCTTCTGAATGGACCGCCTCGAGGCTCTGACCCAGTCCAGATATTCTCAGATATTCTTATCGCGTTTGAGGCGTTTCTTTATTGTTGAACAGCCTCTTGTCTTATCGCTACGGCTCTACACTCTCGACACTGCTGTAAGACCGTCCAATGCAGCTTCACTGTCCATCGTCATATTGGGTAAAGTCTAAATATGCTGCTGTCGTAAACAATAATGTGATATCCAAGTTATTTGTGCTGCATATGGAAGGTCTAATCCAACAGAAATGTATCAATGGTTTATTTAAAAGCAAGCCATTCGATTTCACTTTCACTTTAAACTTGATGAATAAGTAAAAGTAAGCAATCGTATCATCACTATTATACTTCAAGTTCTGTCATTTAGCTTTCTTTTACTTGTGAAGGACTTACAGTAAGTACACAGACAAATTGTGGCGGGGGTTGGACGCCCCTGGGGGAGAGAGAAAAGGGAGAGACTAAGGAACACTTGTTTTCAATGCTGTAACTTGGAACAGTCTGTTTTATTTTGGCCCCATGTCCGGCTGAAAGGAGTTTTAATGTGAATTATATGTTCCGTTAGAGCCTAAATTGTCCCATTGGGATATTTAATAATCCTTTTCTATGAAGGTGTGGTATGGCACGTTCTCAGTCCTGCAAGAAAAATGTGCTTATATGAAAACTGTGCTGATATAATATAATACAGGTATTTTACCTTGATGGTGCACGGTGGCAAAGGCGGTTAGTGCTCTTGCCTCCCAAGAAGGAGATCATGGGTTCGATTCCCGGACCAGACCAACATGTTCCAGACCAACAGTCTGCATGTTCTCCCCGTGTTACCGTGGGTTCTCTCCGGCTTCCTCCCACCGTCCAAAGATATGCATGTGTTAGGTAAAAATTGGTAACTCTAAATTGGCCCTAGTGAATGAATGTGAGCGTGAACTGTCTGTAATGTCTATGTCTCTGTGTTGGCCCTGCGACAAGTTGGCCACTGTCCAGGGTGTACCCCGCCTAAGGCCCGAAGTCACTGGGATAGGCTCCAGTCACCCGCGACCCCGAAAGGGAACAAGCGGTAGAAAATGGATGGATGAAATGGATGGATTTTACCTTGAGCTTTCAGATCAATATGATAATAAAATGGCATGCCATGACATACATACATACCAAAGTTATACTAGTTCTATTCATAGGACATGACAATAAATTGCAGCGCCTTTGTACAAATATTTTAATATTGGGAGAAACATAAGGAATGGAAAACTATGTCACTTAATGTCTTGTAATGTATATTCAAGTGTATTATGCACAACTATAATATGTAATGTCTGCTTATAGTACACAAACTATTCATAACAACACCAGGAATTGCAATTGATCACTATTTATCACTATCACTATTACCAGCACAGTTCATTCAAATTTACTATAGAAAGGATTTACGAAACAGGATTAATGAAACGAGTGTGAACGGAGCTAAATCAAACTCCAGGTATGTTTTTGATGAGGAGACCATGTTATTACATGGTTATAAGCTTCAAGTCAATTTTGCACAGTGTGTGTCCTAACGTCTCTTTGTGTAATGCATCATATCAGGATTATTGGCTGCATTATGCTTTGGAAATGTAATATTTTTGATCTTGCGAGTGCTGTGTGTCAGGAAACAGGAAATGGCTTTTGCTAACATGCTCTAGCTTTGTTTAGCTAAGTCTGTTGGCTCAACATATAAATTGCCTTCACTGGAAATATGACATGTTTATCACAAGATCAAGCCTTAGGTGAGAAAGGATTATGTCCCGTTTGTGTCTGCTTTTTGCTGCCTTATTTTCACCTGATTCTGCATTTGTTCTTCTCCAATCATCTTGTTGCTAAAGTGGACCCGGACCTGAACAGGGCTAGACCGCTTTGGGAAGTACTGCCTTACAGCGTCTGCTTTTAGACTGCTTAATCGATCCACTTAAGACGGCAAACACACTTTCACAACCAATGAAAATGAGGCTTACGCAGCTTGTCGAGGGTCCACCACCTGCTTTCCTGGAGTGGTCCACAGTATTGAACTTAACCTTTTTCATGGAAACAAGCGGGTGATTGATGCCACCAGGCTGCAGTTCAGATCTGTGGAGAGATGACGCAGCACAATACCTGATGTCCAAGAAATTTTTAGCATTAAAAAACTAAAATTGAATAAATGTTGGATATGCAAGTCTGATGCCATAAAGTGGAACATTCCAGGCAAAATGAAAACCTCTCCAAAAGCAGAAGAAACGGATCTCCATCTGAAAAGTTACATAGTGTACCTCGTGAATGTCAAAGCCTTTATTTTCATCTCATAAAGTGTATTTGATATTTCCTCACATCGTTCCTCTCTAGTTCACGAAGAAGTCTCTAAACATTGGCAGGCTCTGAGGACCAAACCTTTCTAATGGAAAATTAAACAAGATGGATGAAATAGTTTGCTAAATCCACTCCATTTTATTATGGCCTGTGCAATTGTCCATCAGTGTGTTTTTTCCCTGTGAATTCTCGGCCTCTCACGTCTGCAGTCTTGACCCGGCGCTGCTGAAGACCTGCTGTTGCGAGCGAGTAAGTAGAGCGACCGCGGAGGCTCATATTTTTACCGTTGGTGGGAGGGTCGCCCCTTCTGCGTGCTCTCACCATTCTCCAGCCCGCCGCCGCCGCTCCGTTGTGGCTGATTAATGAGCCCCCGCGGAAGGGTTGAGAAACAATTTTGCACTTCCTTTTGGTTTCAGTTCAAGTGCCGGGCCCCGTGTGCGCCGTTCTTGTTGTGTAAGTGGCGGCGCCCAAGCTGCGTATACAGAACCTGGCCTTTTCATATAATCTCGTTGAAAAGTTTGCCCTTAGCCACAGCAGCGCCGTCTAGTTTTATTTCATTTACGGTCCCTGCACATTGCCTTGTCATTGTTATCGCAGCCGGGTCTTTTCTCGATTATTAGCTGAGGTTCAAGCCAATTAAAATGCCAGCTGCTGCCATATGCATAAGGGCTGTTTTTTTGTTCTTTTGTGATCTTTTCATTGCAATCAAGTATTAATTTGCGCCACAAAAGCAAGTTCTCACCCCAGATTTTCCTGCTACACTTGTAGGCACGCTCGGCATATGGAGAGTACGGCACATTTGCATTTGGAATATCAAGTTGAAGAACTGTTCGGTGCAAGATATTTATGCACGGCTTTTATTTTGGGGTTAGACGGAGAGCTATTTCTTACTTTTGGAGGTTCAACTGTTGTGGCTTGTGGTTTAAGCTCTAGTGGTGCTGTAAAATGTTTAAAGTAATCACATTTTGATTGAGTTTTGGTAAATGGTCCACCACGCATGCAGCTAAAAATAATGTCAAGTATAATAATCAACATATTAATTGTGAACCTGTTAATGTAATTGAGCATCTGTAGAAAGGGGAAGTAAAGCTAAAAATAACACTTTACTGTATGTTTTCCAATCATACTTTTTACATAATACTAATTATATATTTCTACAGGAGATCCTAGGTTGATGTATTGTGTACTGTGAGACATAGAAATTGCATGCTGAATTATGTTCGAAGGAATACAAGTGCAGACTGAAAGGAAGGGTACAGTATGTAGACTTGGTACTGAAAATATCACACTGTGTCCCCAGATGAGGTGAATGCGTTCAGATCAAATATTAGTACATTTTATTGTCCTCTGAGGTAATCGTGTCCTCAGAAGCCCGGCTGAGCGCTGGATTCGAGTGCCACCGTACATAAAAAATAAGATAAACATTGTTGTTTTAAGTATTGCTTTTACTGTTGACTGCTGTAATGTTGATTTCCATAATTACAAAAGCTTTGGACGTAATGGCTAAGATGTTTATGGTATAATTTTGTGTTTGGTTCTCAAGACAAATGAGACAAATGAGCCTCACACAAGTCTCGTTTGTGTTGCCTGTTCCTTTTAGATTCAAACCAAATGGATTTAGCCAAAGGTCCTAACTCTGATCCGACTGGTCACTGCCTAAAGCCAAGAACCTGCTGCAAATCATCAGTGCTGACATGTAGCATGGCCTGTCCTTCTACTGCGAAGGAGAAATACTCCCAGGACAGACCGGGCCTTTCTGTGCTGCGTTTGCGTGTTTCTCACTCTCCCAAAACGTGCATCATGGGTAAAATCCTCCAGCTACAGTAGTCCTGACCAAGCCTAGTACAGAGGGAGATTGGTCCAGCGTCCACTGCTCCTGACAGGTTGACCCAGCGGCACAAACGGAGGACAAATGTCCCTGCAGTGACAATAAAGTGTACCGTAACCTTGTAATTGCAGGTGGGTCAGCTGTGACTCCCTTTTACTCACAAAACGTTATAATATATACAATATTCCATTCCAAACACATTGTGCTTTGTCCTTTGTTTCCTTCCCTGAAATCAGTTGGCTGACTTTAACCTCCTTGTTGTAGTGTAGCAGATGTTGCAATAGCTGTTCCAGGAAAGCGACGTAGTCTTAAGACAACAGAAATATTCACCGCAACGCCTGCTTCTAACACATCGGCAGTTGTGAAGCGCATGAATGGGGTTGGACTCTCTCTGCTGCTGCTGCCTGTTCGACGTAAACAAACCCAGCTGAGCCCCGCAAGCCTTCACTTCCTCATCGAGCAGTCGGTCCCACCCTCAGGAAGCGCCAGCAGCCAATCGGCCATCTGCCCTAGCATCGCAACGACGCACATGAAGGGAGAGCGTTGAGTGGAGAGGGCGCCCTTGTGCTCCAGTGGCTTAGTGACCTTGCCTGGGTGTATTGTAAATGTATTGTAAATCGGTATGATGAGCTCCCGACCTGCTTTTGGATGGATTTTTGTACTTGATTTTAATTTCTTCTGGTTATTATAAACTGCTTTTTGATATTATGCAGTGTATTGTCTTGTAAAAAGCAGTTAATTGAGACTGAAAAACACAATTTATGTTTTTTGCAAAGCATTTTCTTGAGTACACATAGAAAGAGTACACATAGAAAAACTACAGACAGGGACGACTCTTTTCCTCCAATTCGGTTCATTGTTCACTAAGGATCATGGGAAAATAAGTGGGCGAAGATTGATGAGCGCCATGTGGAAACTGCATGACACTACAACACAAAGCTGTTTCTGTCTTGTGGGGCAATCGAGTGACAGAAAGTGTCTAGGGCGGTTTTAACGGTTCAAAGTAAAACATGTGCTTCACGCATGGTTCAAAATCAGGTACACCCCCTTTGAACTTTTCGAAATTGCATGGGTCTAAAACAAAGAATGCTGAAATGTGAATAGACGGACAAACCTTACGTTAATTGTGAAGAAGTCAGATTAATGTATTGTTTAGCTTGTATTTAGAGTATGGGGGAGCTGAACGATGTGTTCTTGAGGCTTTAGACTTTTAAACTGGGCCCTTCATATCATTCATGATCCGATCACCCTAGACTAAAACGAAATGGCAATTAATATAATTTAATTTAATATAATTTGAACCAAATGTTCTAATGACATTTATTTTTTAATACAGTCCTGGTTTATTCCAAGTGCTGGATTAGACAAGTAGTATAGACCTGCTTTAGACCTGCTTTAGACCCGCTTTAGACCCCGCTTTAGACCCCGCTTTAGACTCCGCTTTAGACCCCGCTTTAGACCCGCTTTAAACCTGTTTTAGTCCTGGTTTAGAACTGTTTTAGACCTGTTTTAGTCGTGGTTTAGACCTGCTTTAGTCGTGGTTTGGACATGCTTTAGTCGTGGTTTAGACCTGCTTTAGACGTGGTTTAGACCTGCTTTAGTCCTGTTTTAGTCATGGTTTAGACCCGCTTTAGTCCCGCTTTAGACCCGCTTTAGTCCCGCTTTAGACCCGCTTTAGTCCCGCTTTAGACCTGCTTTAGACCCGCTTTAGTCCCGCTTTAGTCCCGCTTTAGACCCACTTTAGACCCGCTTTAGTCCCGCTTTAGACCCACTTTAGTCCCGCTTTAGACCCGCTTTAGACCCGCTTTAGACCCGCTTTAGTCCCGCTTTAGTCCCGCTTTAGTCCCGCTTTAGACCCGCTTTAGACCCGCTTTAGACCCGCTTTAGACCCGCTTTAGTCCCGCTTTAGACCCGCTTTAGTCCCGCTTTAGACCCGCTTTAGACCCGCTTTAGTCCCGCTTTAGACCCGCTTTAGTCCCGCTTTAGACCCACTTTAGTCCCGCTTTAGACCCGCTTTAGACCCGCTTTAGACCCGCTTTAGTCCCGCTTTAGTCCCGCTTTAGACCCGCTTTAGACCCGCTTTAGACCCGCTTTAGACCCGCTTTAGTCCCGCTTTAGACCCGCTTTAGTCCCGCTTTAGACCCGCTTTAGACCCGCTTTAGTCCCGCTTTAGACCCGCTTTAGTCCCGCTTTAGACCCGCTTTAGTCCT
Organism: Eucyclogobius newberryi; assembly: GCF_026437365.1. Classification (NCBI taxonomy): domain Eukaryota; kingdom Metazoa; phylum Chordata; class Actinopteri; order Gobiiformes; family Gobiidae; genus Eucyclogobius; species Eucyclogobius newberryi. The sequence continues at coordinate 27,754,830 of NW_027315834.1, forward strand.
GCTTTTTCTGTAGGTATGGTTTGTTTGGTCTTGGTTTAAACCTGGTCTGGTCCCAGGTCTGCTTTGCACTTGTCAAGTCGGGTTTCTGGTAAACACTGGGTTTGTATTGGCTGGGATTTAGGGCTTTTGTCCTGTTTTTAGTCATGTGATATTGGTTGTTATTTCTACTTCTCTTTCCTAAGTGGATTTCTGTTTTCTTAGAGCTAAAACATAAAATTGCGGTGTGATTTTGTTGTCCAACCCACAGACCTTAACCCTCTGAAAAATCTGGCCCCCTGGAAAATATAATTGGAGAGCCCTGGTCTAGATGCATTCCTCTAACTGAAAAACGAGCTCTAATGGGGGTGATTTACTCAGTTTAATCTGTGAAACGTTAATGCTGGACTGCCGAGTACCTGCAAATGTGGACCTTGATCCCTCCACTCTGAATCCAGCTGCTTTGGCTGCTACTTTGCATCCACTGGCCTATTTACACACCTGCCCCGTGCACACACATTCTGCTGTTTAGTGAACGGCTACTGAGGCGTGCTTTTGTGGCTCATGGATTGAAACAAAATATTGTTTTTAGTCATCAAGTGGTATTAATGTGTGCAACAGCTGCTTGCAATGTCACTCATATTTTATTGACTTGTACTACATCATGCAATGTGTGACTTAATTGGGTAACTGTCGAACATGTAATATAATGCTAATGGGGCTCATTTAAATTGCAACACTTGGTTTCTTATGATTTTGATGCGGTCTGCAACTCTAATGAACTGTAGAGTAGTGGGAGAATGCATAACTCCAGAGTTTTGCTTTTCACTGACTGTGACTATGTGGTGCTTAAATATAAATACACTAGGATTATTTTACTACTCTATGAATCTTGCAATTAATCGATTTGCTGTTTGGATCACAAAAGACCAGCGAATAGAGATTTTTACACAAATTTGACCTAGATAAATCACAAGTAATGCTGCTTGGTGGAGCATGCTTGCAGACAAAATGGATTTTCCATCACAAACCCAAAATGTTCATTATTCATTCTTGCTTGGTCTGAGCCATATAATCTCTCTTTCGTAACAAATGTAATTTTTGAAGTCTGTGTCTAACGATTATTTGATACAAATAATAATAATAATAATAATAATAATAATAATAATAATAATAATAATAATAATAATAATAATAATAATAATAATAATAATAATAATAATAATTGACAATCATCTCAGTTATCTCAACTTATTTCAGCCACAAAATAAGACTATTTATGTTATAGAAAGTTACTCCGCAGTCCCAGCTCAAACAAAGGACCACAACTACTTGTATTTGATCATGTTTAACACTAAAAAAAGTATTATTAGTATAAAAGTTCTGGTACAAACACACTCAACCAGGTTTTGTTTCAATAACGGCACCAAAGCATTTGGGGGCAATACCTGAGCTTATAACGGAGCGAAAGGGGCTGTCCTCTTTATAGTATCGGTATCAAAAACATTACCCAGGTACCTACTAGGCCAAGACTCAAACTGAAGCTGTATGTATCAAGTCTCCCAGGTCTACACACTCTTTGCCATGATTTAAAAGTTGTAATGTATTTCAATTAGATATCTAAACTCCACTACCAAACATACAATTAGACTCCAGTGAATAGGCTTGACCACCGGGTCCATGTATGATCTTCTGCTACATGTGCTGCACGTGTCATGCATAACACCTGCTGAAGACCGTCACTTGTACGCTTGACTCACAATCACACCCAGTCATTTGCAGCTCTTTTTGTATGTGCTCTTCCAAAGCAAACACACACACAGTCTCTCAGCCCAGCAGCAGACTGTTTGGACACTGCTGCACTCATTTACAGAGGTCAAGGTCATTAGTTACTGCATTTGTTGAGCGTTTAGTGTTTTTGTTTTCTGTGTATGTGTTTTTTTTGGCCCGTATGCTTTATTAGACCGGACAGTTGAGCGTGAAATGGGGATGAGGGAGAAGGGAGGACATGCAGTATATTGTCAAAGCCGGGATTTGAACTCTCACTTGTGTATCCATGAATTATGGATCATAGTTGATTGTAATGCTTTCGAGTGCCCGCTTTGTTACTTGCTGAAGGCGACTACTAATTCAGCATTTTGAGAACATGCAGGAAGTAGTCTTCACAGGACAGACTGAGCCAAAATACTTATCTAATGCAGGGTTTTCCCTTTTTTTTCCTGAGTGGGACCCCCAGAAAACCATGCAACCGTAAAATAAATTAATTTAGTATCCCTGTAATAATTTCTGCATGAATAAATGACCAATTCAGTTAATATTACATTGAATAGTTGATAGTGTTATTGGATAAAACGCAGTGTCACAATCTTTCAGTGATCTTTAGGATCCACTCATCTAACGAGTCCAATGTCCCATCCAATCTATTATTTCTAATTTACGTCAAACTAAACTGATCATTTTGTCACTCTGCTTGGTGCGGGAGTCCATTGCATAGAAATATTTATATTATGATTATTTATTTATTTATTCAAGTGAAAAAGAAAAATCCACATGTTTGTACCATGACATTTTGTACAACTTTCTTGTCCCTTGAATGTCCTTTACCCCCATATTTAGCCATACCAAAAATCATCATATTAAGTCATTTTCCCTTTCCCATGTCTGTTTTAGCTGGGTACAATGATGTTTGACCTTGAACAGCAATTAGAATGTGTTTGACTATTGATTTTCCATTGTTTTTCTCTTATTTGACCCATGTGCTTTCCTTCAGGTAGCTGGGGTGTAGTTTCCCTGTGAACAGACAGAGAAAGACTCAGTCCCGGACCACCTCCCCTTTCCCTTTCTGTCCCACCCCCACAAAGAGACATGCATAGTAAGAACCGTAAGTGTTTCTTCCTCTCTCCTTTCCTACTTCTATCCTCCAGTCGTCATTCATTGCAATAGGTTTTGTTTTTATGCATGGAAAATACTGTATCCTGTCTAAAATATATTTAGAAACCCATTCTTACTGTCCCTCGTGTAGTAACAGAATTTGCACAGTGTCAGGCAAGTTGTTAATTAGGGAATAGCATGCACAATTGATATGGAAACGCATACCAATTGTGAATTTGTGAAAGCTTTCTTTGAATTTCCGCCTTGTGTTACAACACTGCCATACAAAAATAAATTGATTTGATTTGATCTGGCATTATCAAAAACAAGTGGGCAAAAACACCCCGCTGCCTCGCTGAGTAGTTGACTCAGGTGTTAATCAGATACAAATGAATATAGAAATTGAAGTTATTACGTATACTGTGGTTTTATGAGCTTTTTCAACCCATTGGTCTATTTTTTTTAGAAAAGCGTCACGGCTCACCGGGTTCGTCTCAGAGTCCCCTCGTCCTGATGAAGCCCAAGACCCCAGCAGTGGCCCCGACTGTGAACCCCAGCCCGGGCGACACTCTGGCCTTCAGAGTGCCCAAAGAGTACCCGCACTCACGCTTCAACAAGGCACCCCTCGCCGTGTACCCACCGAAGGGAGCGCGCAGCAAAACATGGTGAGGAGATATGGCTGGCATTAAAATGTCTTGGGGGTCAAAACCTTTTTCACTGTTTGGACTTTTAAGTGACTTTACATTGCACTATTCATTCACTCCACACACTTAAGTCACATCGGTCTCTTTGCCACGCAATCACCATCCATCACTTACGCAACAGATTTCATGGGTGGGTGAAGTGTCTTGTCCAAGGACACAATGACACTTTGCGCGTCTGAGCCACTGTCGCTCCGTAACACCAAAGGGGTTATCAGCAGTGTCTCTATGGATTGTGTTATATGCCAGAACACAAATGAAAATATGTTGTCTAATGTAATCTCTGGCTCCGTTTAGCGTGTCTCTTCCGGTGGTCAGCCTGGAGAAGATCCCCTGCCTGAGCCGAACCACCTCGGCGTCCCACGTGCGCCTCAGCTCCTCCCCGTCCGTCCACAAAGCCTCCTCCCTCACCTCGCCTTTGTCCCAGCGCTCGTCCGACAAACTCCCCAACGGCAGAGCGGGCTGCGGACCTCCGACGCCGCGCTCCAGCCCCGCCCCTTTGCCTCTGGACGGCCGCCCCAGCCCGGCGCGCTCTCCCCTGGACCGACGGCCCTCCTCCACGCCATCTCCCTCGCAGCCCGACCGAAAACCCTCGCCGTCGCCCTCCCCCTCGCCGAGATGTAGCGCTTTACCCTCGTCTTCGTCGTTGACGCCGGAAAAGAAGCAGCAAAACGGAACCAAAGCGACGCCGGCCCGGTCGCACAAAAGGCTCACAGGTGACAGAAGTGAAGAGGAGGGGTTTTATTTGATGTGTTTTATTCACTTTGTGTAGCCAAGTTACTGATCTATTGTGCTTGTTTTGTTGGTCCCAAGTCTCGACGGATTAAAAAAGCGACACAAGATTTGAATAATGGTTATAACAACAATAATGATACTTTTGATGGATTCAGTGGAAGGAAGGAACTATTTTAAATATGTTATGACCCCGAACAGAGGGTTAAACATTTTTAAACGGACACGGAGACAAAGACAATTTTAAACAAGTTTATTAGGTTTTCACCCAAAATAAATGCCAAATTTCGAACCTCCGTGCCCTAAAAATCACCCCAAAGTTATAAAACGAAAGATGGACCTGGTGGGCCAGCCAAACAGAAACAAAATAGGGGCGACACCGGGCCAGCCCCGGATAAGGCCGTCGAAGCCAGTGCCGACACCTCTAACTAAAGCACAACAATAAGACACACAAAACCCCCTATCTAGCCCCAACCCTAACCCTAACAAAAGTGAAAATGGGACTACCGGTCCCACCAGGCCAAACAAAACAGGCTAGTGCTACTGCTAGTGAGAGCCAGCTGGGAGCAGGCGAGCTGAGTGTGTCAGCGAAGCGGGACCGTAGCGGGATGGGCGGAGCCGAGCTGAGAGAGAGCGCTGAGCCCATCCGGTCTCCATTTTAAAGGCTGCCGGGCGCGCACCCGCAACCGGGAGCCAATCTAAAAAAAACTAAACAGATTAGACAAAAACTGAACAGACCAATTACAAACAATAGGGAGGAAAAGTGCCCAAACCTAACAAAAGCAAACGTTCTCCTTCAACATAAAAGAGAAACGCCTGGTGGCCGATACCTCACTCATCTCTTTGATTCTTTATTATTCTTTATTCTGTCATGTTTATTGTTGTCTAAATTAGGCCTGACACTATAGCAATACAGTGATCCCTCGCTATAACGCGGTTCACTTTTCGCAGTCCCGCTGCTTCGCGGATTTTCATCATGCATTGTGTTCTGCATTCTGATTGGCTAAACAGTCACTCCGCGTCTTCTCTACCTGTGTGTCAATAACGTTATGGATTAATAAGTACACGTACGTAAAACCGCTTGCCAAATTGAAGTTTGCGAGGCCAGTGAGAGCGCGCGTGTGAGCTGCGGGACACGCTGGTGAGAGCGGCGCGCGTGAGAGGCCGGTGAGAGCGGCGCCGCGCGTGAGAGGCCGGTGAGAGCGGCGCCGCGCGTGAGAGGCCGGTGAGAGCGGCGCCGCGCGTGAGAGGCCGGTGAGAGCGGCGCCGCGCGTGAGAGGCCGGTGAGAGCGGCGCCGCGCGTGAGAGGCCGGTGAGAGCGCGCGTGTGAGCTTCAATGTTTTATGGAGTATTTCATTGTATAATAACTGTAAAAAAAATAAAGGTTTCTACTACGCGGATTTCGACTCCCGCGGGTTCTTCTTGGAACGTAACCCCCGCGATAAACGAGGGTTCACTGTAATCATTTTGATATGTGATATATTGCTGAAGGAGCAATAACCAACAAGCAAACGCACTGAAACTACTTTATCCCACTGACACAATAACTCTAAACTAAAAAGCCAATTATAACACTTCAGTTAAGTAGCATCTGTGAGTTACTTTTTCAACCCCCTACAACTTTGAAAATAAAAAAGTTCAAAGACTGCTCGCGCTAAATATTGAGCTCCATCAATCGCATATCAATAATGTGAGTAATTACCGTGACGGCCTAAATGTAAATCTTAGTTCCAAGCATACATGTTTGAAAGAGAAAATTTGAGGCATAAAAGTCTATATTTCTAAAGGATGTTACGTTCTTTTCATCTTGTGTTGCCGTTCCCCTCCTCAGTTTGCCGTCTGTCGGTGCTGCGTACTTTTGCACTCTTATTCCGATTCATACACTCTTATCCTTGAGCTCCCGCTGCCCCGAAAGCAGATTATTTCCGTGCGCCCTCCTGTATTTTCAACTGCTGCGCCTCTTTGCCACTTTCACAAAGTGCCCCATTTCTTCCACAGTCTCCTGGTCTAAGTGATTTTTGAGTTTGTCACCTTCTGGCTTTCTGTGTCTCTCGCTCTCGTTCCTCTTTCTCCGCCGACATATTTCTCCTCGCTCGTCTAAATCTGTGTAGGTGTGGGTTAGCCCGCCACCATCACCACTACAGACTTATTGTTGTATAAATGAGATATTAACAGTAATTAGGACTCTGTAGTTATGCGCCTTTTTGAATTAATCTTGGAGCTGGATATCAAATCAAATCAATTTATTTTTGTAAGGCCCAAATTCACAACAACAGTTGCCTCTGAGGGCCACAGGGAGAAATGAATCAACAATGTCTGTGGTGGCGATGGAGTCAGACAATGTCTGTGGATATGTTTTAATGTCATACTGTGATAGGCAAAACAATAAAATATGATCAAAAAAGGAAGAAAAGTTCACTGCAAGCTTGAAATCCAGAGTACCGTATGCTTTTGCAGGACTAAAAATACTTGTTTGAGTCCCGTTTTGGTCAAGTTTTAAGAAGAAAATCATTAGTAAAACCACATTTGACAGTTAAGGATAGATTCACATTGGCTGGTGAAGCTTCAGGAACCTTAGGAGGTGTCTCGTGCAAACACAGAAAGATTACAGGGATTATGGCAGAGGGCAGCAGTAGATTATAGCTGTCTGAAAGTGGCTCTGTTTACGCTAACCTGCCGACTACTGGCCACATCGTTCCTGAGTTCTATAGCCCAACAGTGGATCATACAGTACAGGAAATATTTATCAAGATTCGAACCTCTGACCTTCGCTGGCTGAGAGCGCTAACCACTGAGCTACTGCCGCCCAAATAGTTTGTTTCGGACAGTTCGAGCTAAGGGTTGTGTTGTCATATCTCAAAGAATTTTCCGTAAGCCTAACGTTTAAACTAATGGAGATATTAAGATGCTAAATACTAAACTTTGCATTATTTCAAAAGTATTCTGACATTATAGTGAGATAAATGTGTTTATTTGTAGTGTCCCAGCAGACTGACGAGCTGCATCTCTATAAACATTTAGCACGCTTGTACACAAACATGGCATATATTGCTAATAACGAGCTATGACAGAAAAAAACTGACTGTACACGAGTGTTTAAATCATTCTCTCTGTCTTTTTGTAGGAAGAGTGTTCGATCCAAATAAGCACTGTGGAGTCCCGGACCCTGAGACGAAGCGGGCCTGTACGCGCTCTCTGACCTGCAAGGTGAACACATAACATCACATTACACACATTATGTCCTTATTTATAATGGCTTATTTATACCATACAAAGCGCTGGACATCGTGGTCTCGACTGATCTGTGAAGGAGGCATGGGTGTGATCATCTGTTCTTTCATGTAATAAAATCAAATCTATACAGCCATATTCTATTAGCCGCTCCTAAAGCGAGTGCTCATTTTTGTTCGCTGTTACCATGACGGCTATCTCTGCTTTGGTCTCTGGAAGTTGTGAAAAGCGCTCAAACTCGCTGCAATGAATATTTCTGCTGCTCGGAACGCAGTAGAGTAGGTAAGTGAGCAATAAACTGAGCTAGATCTGTTTTTCACAGTTTTAAGACCGTAAAAATCAGGTACAGCACCTTTTAATTATGATTAAAGTCCATTAGCAGCTGCAGCTAATCATTTACTCATTGTTAAAACATTGTATTGACTGATACTTTCTCGTCAATAGCCTTTTAATTAAATGAGTTGGACTTTCCAGTTAAAGAACATTTCCTACTCCTCTCTTCCTCTGTCTGGATGGTTAGTGCCTGTTCATACAGAGTAGCCATGCTAAACTAATACACTGTCTACACTTGGTTTGATGAGGTAATTATAGATGTTGGACGAGACCACAACATCTTTGAGCTGTAATATTCTCATTCTGCCCTTTAATTACTTCCTAGCGCATTTCCCTAATCTCTAGGAAGTTGGTAATTAGATGCAAGTGAAGAGGAGGTTTATCGTTCTTGGCATTACGGATTGTTTGTCAGTCAGTGTTTTAATTATGAGAAATTAGTGTCACGTAGATGCTTCAAGATAAATGTTTGTGTGAGAAATTCTGAGAGGCCAGAATGAGAAGGGTTTGACTTTTATTGAGCTAATGTAGGAAAGTAGGAAACGGAGGTGATGCTGGGACTTAGTGTCCATGACGGGTTGAACTACTCACTAAAACGCAGACTTAAGATTTTACTCATGTTTTTACAGATTCTTTCCCTGTTTGGCAATTTGATGATTGTAAATCATGACATCACACTGAATCTATTACCCAGCAACCACGTTGTGCACTGGACCAAAACTCCTCTAATTTACACACATTTTTATACACCTAGTAAAAACATTAAATGGTCCAAATTGCTGCAAATGTTTGGATGGAATTCTGAGTCTCCCTATAGTGACGTGTGTTGCAGAAAGGGTGAAAGTAAAAAGACCATAAATAATGGCAATACTTAAAGTCTACATAGTATTATTGCAAGAGTCAACATAGTATCATCTTTGAGTGTTCAAGCCCCATGGCTATGCTTCCAGAGGAGGTTTAAATAGTGAACACAACGCACACATGAAAGAGTTTCTCTCATCGAGGGTCTTCCCCTGTATAAAAAGAAATCCATTAAAAAAATATCAAGTGTAGCGTGACTATATAGGCCAGTAAGGCATGTCCTCTGAACGTTTCATGTATGTTTTATTAATGCATTGATTTGGTCTTTTGTTGGTATAGATCTTGTTTATTGCCCGTACCCGACCTGGGCCCGAATCATTCCCTGCGTGTCTGGATTCATAGAACCAGAGTTATGACTTCCGTGCAGAGTTTTATGGGCTACATATGTTTGTGTTCTACCTGGGTATCTCCGCACTTTTCCCCTCCGCTGGCACTGACCCACATGATCTCTCCCCCGCGCTCTTCCCATTTTTCCTCTCTCCGTTTACCAGCCACGCACTTCATTCACGTCCAGAAGTGGATTCTTGCTCAGGGCGGACTCGAGCCAAGAATCAAAACTCTGATAGGAAGAGAGAAGTTATGGCTTATGATTTACTACAAAATAAATACTACAACTTGCCAATGTTTCTTGTTGATAGGATTGTAGGTGTGCTCACAAAAATCTACCAGACTTCGAAGCCTGAAGGAAGATTTAAAAAGGGCATTACGTTGGTTGATGTCAGAGTGTGCAGAGAGGGTCAGATGGTGCTGTTGAATCACCGTTGACGAATTGCATTATTTATCTTCTGTCAGTCAATTTCTCTGCAACCGTACAGGCTTGTGTTATGGATGAACACACCATCGGGTCAGTCGATGGTCTTAGGGGTAAAGTCGAGTGTCTAGAGGTGAGGTACATGAAACGGTACAGGGTGGGGAGTGTAGTACATTAAAGGTGGGCTGTTTATATCGCCTGAATAGAAGTGGTTGTTTTGGAGATATACTGTATGCAAATGTATAGCATCATTACAGACTGGCAGTGAAATCTTCCAAACAAGGACATCAAATATTTCTGCTCTTTTGTTTTTCATTTCATTGCAGAGACATATATTGCAAAATGACTTCAATACGCTTTTAACCATAGTAATTGGCTCACTCAAAGTTGGTGGGTGTTTTTTAAACTCAAACCACTCAACCCCAGGCCATTGTTTGAACATTCCCAATCCATACCAATTACTAATTTATATATGCATTGTAAAGCATACATTTTTAACCTTCCTAAGACACTTTTTAAATCCGGCACATTTGCTATGGATTGTAAAAAATAACCATATAATCAATATCAATATTAGTTTTTGACAATATTACTGGCCCCCATTGTATTGTTAGAAATAGGCTTCCAGTTTCTAGTGATATATGATGTTTGTTGATGTTGAAGAAGAGGATGCAGAGGAAAAGCACATTGTTTACTGTGGAATCACTCAAATGAGCTCGCGTTCAAATCCTTATTCAAACTTCAAATGTTTGCTGACCGGTTACCTTCCCGAATAGTTGGAAGGGCGCAGAGCCGAGTCACGCAAACCCAATATTTACCTGTGTTAGTCCGATGGGAGAGGGCAGGCAGTAATTATGTCCCAAACAGACTGGACTATAACGAGGCCTCTGTAGCCAAAATTCACCGACAAACAAACACTGCCGTCCGACTGGATCAATACTTCCATTAACACAGCCCAGTCTCATGTCTCTCTAGTTTATTAGCTCACAAATCCAGCTAAGCGTCTGATCTCGACCCTCTCTGCTGTATTTCTCCTCCAGTCTCACTCTTTAACTCAGCGCCGGGCCGTCCAGGGAAGGAAGAGACACTTTGACGTACTGTTGGCGGAACACAAGAGCTGCGCGAAGGAGAAGGACGCGCCGAAAGAGAGGGAAAAGGAGAAGGATGCGGCACCCGAACGAAAAGAGCCGAGTTTGAACCAGACTCTGGCGTCGCACCAGAGCTCCGGCAAGCCTCACTGCCCCAACGGACGACTGCAGTCCACGCTCAAGCTACGGCAGGCTCACGCACCCAGGTATTACAGGGCCTCGTACAGCTGGAGGAAGGGCGTTTGCACATGCTATTACTACACCAATTTGCAATCACGATTACAGTCAACGTTCCTATGCTAAATCTAGTTTAAGAATAATTAAATATAAAAGATACAATTAATTTACTAATAAATTAAAAATAAAATGACTAGTCGACCTAAAGAAAATGTAATTGAAGTTTTATTTTAATAATCATATTAGTTATCTGGACTATCCAGACACGAAATACCTTTTTAACAAGAGAGTTTCGTTAGTTGTGTTTGTTTGTTTATTCTATGTTGTGTTTAACAGGGAACCCATGAAAAATAACTTTTCTCATTGGGTTTTCCCTGTATAAATAAAAAAAGATGGATGAAATGCCGCCCTAGTTAATATTGTTTTATATGCAGTGTATATATAAGTCAGTCAGGTCAGTAACTTTACTTTTGTACAACATTATCTCTAATGTATTGGATAGTCTTCTTTTAACATGTTTTTGTTGTTGTGGTTGTCTTGACTTGGTCATTCATTCTATTTCCATCCACAAGGGGATGCTGTAGCCAAATGTGTAGAAAGAAGTAGTGAAGTTGTTTATTTAATAAACATTTATTCCATTTGCATTTTAAAAGGACATTCTATGGCATGAAAATAAAATGAGAAACATGTGATTGACTGGTACCAAATCCACAAACCCTTAAACATAATGCATTTTTAGAAGTGATTATTTTTCCCCTTTTTTAATTTAAACTTAAAACATCAAACTTGAAAATATGACATGCTTTTAATTCAATTGTAGTAAATGATTTTTCTAATCAATTGTGGCATGGAAATATGCTTTGAGTAACTTGCCTCTCTATAATTTACAATATTGTTTGCTTACAGTTTTTAGACTGTGCTTATGTAATGCTCTTAGAATACATGTCAAATAATCAAAAGAAAAATCCACATTATCCACAGATTTTGACACATTTATATTAGGAACTAGGCCTTTGAAAATGCTATTTTACTACAAACATCTGCATATGAACTTGGCAATAACTAATCCGTCATTGTTAACCCATTTTCATTTTTGACCCAGGGCTACAGGTCCCACCGCCTCCACATCCACCCCTCTGCCCCCGGCGCCCTCCCTTCCCTCCGCCCCAAATCCAGAGCCGCCTCCCTCCGGCTGGTCGTCGGCAGCTGGAGACGGGGGTCGACTCTTCAGTGACGAGGGAGACGCAGAATCACCCGCGGAGACTGACAGAGCTGCCATTCACTTCTCCAATCGCCACCCGCAACCTCTGGGGGTACAGGATATTCTGTTCTATCAGGTCTTATTGACACTTTGATGGTGATATCAACATTGTATTTGTATGTAACTTTACTAGTCTATTTATGGAGATTATCACATTGCCTAGAATAATCCACAGTATTATATTGTACATTTATATATCTATAAATGTAATATTTTGCATGCATTTTATTTACATTTTGAGTGTTTCTTCTAAATAACCTAATAAACCTGTAATTTAGCCTGGGTACAGTCATGTGCACATGAACTAGTGTCTCTGCACTCATCCTGTCTGTATTTAGTCAGAGGAACCACCCAGTCCCCCTTACTTATGCACACACAGTAACAGTGGCTGAAAGTGGGATTTAAAATTATCTTTTGTATCGTGATGTACATTTTTAGATATGGAGCTAGGTAGTTAAGTAGTACTAGCAGGTTTTTACAGTGCGTAATCCCTCAATATGAATACATTATATTGTACTTGTTACAGATTGGATCGAGTCCCCATATTCTGCACGGATGAGAGTCTTCTTGAAATGTGTTTTTGTCCCTTGCAGTTGTGCGTGTTCAACAGTCGCCTCATGGGACGGGGCCACTATGTGTTTGATCGGCGGTGGGACCGGATGAGGCTGGCTCTGCAGAGTATGGTGGAAAAACATCTCAACTCGCAGATGTGGAGGTAGCCAACTTTACACAACTGGCGTAGTTTTATGAAGTATGCGATGGTGTTTATGCAGATGTAACGGAACAAGGAAAACGTAACAGCAGCTCACCGGGATTTGCAGCGGGTAGAGCGCTCGCCTCAACGCAAGAAGGTGTAGGGTTTGACTCTCGAGCGGTGCAGGGCGTTCCTGTGCGAAGATTGCAGTTCTCCCTGTTACTGCGTAGGTCTCTTCCGAGTGCTCCAATTTTCCGCATCAGTAAAATCATGTACAATAGACTCCTCCCTCTGAAAAAGCATTTACAACCCAGTGGAAGTGTCCTGGCTATTACATAAATAAAGTGCAATGTAAAGAAGTAAAGCACGTTTCAACTTACAATTCTGAAATAACTGTCCAATACTCCTCATCTGTTAATTTCAAGAATGGTATTTATTATATTGTCATTACGATACATTTAACGTCATTACAATAAAAATACATCGTAATTTGGTTGACGAGGTTAAATTATGCTGCTGATTTATTTATTTTTAATCGTTTTATTGTTTGTGTGGTTTAAGTAACCACTATCTTATCTTTGGCATGCGAGCTCACTTTATTCTGTAATGTATATAGGCCATTTACAGTACATGTTTTTTCTTTCATACATGATGCGACTTATATTTATACTTATACTCCGGAGCGACTTATATGGGATATTATATGTTATTTTCACTCTTGCAACCACATTTCATACTGCAGTGCAACTTATATATGGTTTTTTTCTTCTCTGTTATGCATTTTTTGGTAGGTGCGATTTATACTCTGGTGCGACTTATAGTCCGGAAAATACGGTAATTTAATGGCTCCTGTTTCTAATCTTTTCCTTTCTCTCTTACAGGAAGGTTCCTCTTGCAGCTGAGAGCCTCCAGACGCGCTCCTGCTCTTCCGCCTCCTTGTCCCAGCAACCTTACCCTCCTCCGTCCCCCGTCTCCGGCAGCTCTCCCGTCTCCACACCTCCATCGAACTCCTTCACCGCCGCCTTCCCCCAAACGACGGGGGTGTTCAATATGCGGGACGCCCCTCTTTCTCACACGCAGACGGCACCGGACAAAGCGGGCAACGGCGTGCATAAATTAAGTCGCCAATCGAAAGTGACTGAGGACTCTCTAGTGGGATCCAAGAAGAGGAAAAATTCCACTTTCCACTCGTTTTTTTCCCTGCTTCCATCAGTAGACAATCACAAAAGGAATGGTAGCAGTCACCACCCGACGCTACAAGGTGCAGGGGGAACTGTGGCCACGCCCGCTCGCAGAAAGGTGCTCGGAGGTGGCGGAGGTGGGCTGTGGAGCGGGGCAGAAGGCTGGATGTCTAAAGCTGGAGGGACTCCCAGCTCACTAAACGGGTCGGTCTGAGATTATTTATATGTCGGTTATAATTTAAGATAAGAGTATGAAGTGTGCGCTCTTACTGGTTTAAAAAAAAAGGGAACAACAATCCCAACTGAACCTGTCTGCCAGTGCTTTATCCTGTTTATAGAGGACACATACAAGTGCAGTGACCGTTAGATCAGCTTTAAACCAACTAGATTTAGTCATGGGAGCTGGCAAGGCCATTGAGAGATTAATTTTGCTTTCTGATTGGATAATCGTCTTGAGAACCAAATCAGCAAATGCAAATATCAACAACGTTGCCATAATGTTTGATGTTTTTGTAACTGAGGATTACAATTATCAGGAAAAGCAATAGTATTTGATTTGAACATGTTTACCTTGTATCTCTTTAAGATGACTATTTCTCAAAATTAAAAGAACCACACAACCCACACAAGCAAAAGATCTTGAACAAGCAGCACAAACGTGTTTGCAGTGTGGGCAAAGTGAAGGATTATAAACAAATATGCCTACTTGGCCATTATAACAGATTGTAATTGTGTCACCATATGTCCACTTATTATTATGATTCTTATTATTGTAAACAAATCCATAACACAAGCTGTTTTTTACATTGCTTTTACAGTTTGTATATCTGATGAAAGAGAAAATGACATGTTGATGTAATCCTTCCCTTCAGTCGTGATGCTGGAGTCAGTGCACCCTACACCTCCACCAAAGATGCAGCTACTGCCCCGTACCAGCTCCTGCCCTCGCCCGCAGGGCCACCGGCCCATGGAGGAAAAGCAGAGAGTCGAAAGAGGAGGAACCCCAGCTCCTTCAGAGGAAAAGCCAGCAAAATGACCCGACCGGGCGAACCACAGAACATGTGTGGAAAAGGGAATGACAGCAGTGGGATGCTGGCTCTGAGGCCAGAGTCGCCCAGACAGGTACTTTCTCACAGAGTTTGTTTTATTTATTTATTCATATTTTTTCAGTGGCATTCAATTCTGGGTTCTCACTTCATAACATTTATTATCATCCCTTTTACAAAACATTTGTTATTCGTACATTCTTTTTAATTTTATTGGTAAAACTTTAAAGGAGACGACTTTTAAAGTTTTACATATGATGCATTATTTGTATTGTCATTGGCCTTGAGTTCCTTTTATTTTGGCCTCATGTTTTAGAACTGTTACCTTTTTAAAATGTCCAAAATATACAATAACGGTCTATGTGTATCTTAGATGATCACATGGCAAATAAAACATCTGGGGGCTGCAGGTTTGACACCCCTGGCCTAGATAGAGTGGTTAGTTTGGGTCATTGTGAACGCGCAATTGAACTCTGATCCGGGCCAAAGACACTAACTCTGGTCCGGATGGAAAGGTCTGTCTCGGTCCGATTGAATTAAACTCTGGTCCAATTCGTCACAAACGAATCAGAGTGCGGAATAAATCCAGGAAGTGAGCCACGCTGAGACACACGTGAGGCACACGATCAAGATAAACTCCTCTGTGCAGGGAAGGCAGCTGGAAAAAACAGGTGATGTAGTGGGACAGCAGTGCACTGTTGTGTCCTTGGGCAAGAAATGGACCACTCCAGGACAAATGACACCAACTCCTGAGCAAGACTCTTCAGTCACCTCGTCTCCATAAACACTGATACACACTACATTTCGGCATGTTTACAACACATGTGTTTTTTTACCTTTTATCTAAACAGGAAAGTATTTTCCAAGAGCGTCCTGGGCAAGACGACAGCACAGATCAGTCATTACATCAAAACATGAGATCCCATTTCCAAACCTTACCAGTTTAATTTCACTTGGTACAGAAGTAGTCTTGTTCAGTAACACGCACTGATCCCACCAAATAAACAAATAATAATAATAGTGAAGCATTCTTGATCCAAAAATCTCATTGTACAATGCATATCCCAATACATACATCTAATTAAACAAAGTTTCTATTGTTCTGAATAAATGAGTGATGCAGAAGTCACTTTTTAAGCTCTGTTTGTAATGAAATACTCGGCACGTAGTGTGTTTGTTGTTCCCATGACTGTAGATTTCATTGTTATTCTTCAGAGTGAATTGTCACTAAACCGCACTTGGATTTTCTCTTTGAAATATAGAAGAAATGCTGATGAGCAAAAGCATCAGATGATAAATGACGGCTGATGTTGCCACAGACTGAGATGTTGCCACAGACTGTCAGGCTTGTGCTGACAAAACCTATTGCCTCATTTACCCTCGTTCGGCAGGTATTTTGAGCAGATGCTTGCAGACTCTGCTGGTTCCACCGTTGTGACGCTTTGTCCAATCAGTTTGAAATATTCATCTGTTCCGCCTTTTACCAACCGCTTTCAGCTTTGAGAATCTGGAAAGACTCAATCGACACACGGATACTTTACTTTAAAAACTACTTCAACATGTTCTCAAAATGTCCTAAAAGGTGAATATTCTAATAATATTTGTATAGCCATTACAGTAACTTTAAAATTGACTGAATTGTGTAGGTTCTGATCTTTTTTCCGGACTAAAAGTCTCACTGGAGTATAAGTCACACCAGCCAAAATAGGCATAATATAAAAGAAAAAAACGTATATATGCATACTGGAGTATGAAATGCGGTTGTAAGTGTGAAAATAACAAATAATATCACATATAGTCGCTCCGGATTATAAGTATATAAGTACAAGTCTCACCCCGGCCAAAACTATGAAAAATGGTGCGACTTATAGTCTGGAAAATACGGTATTTATTCAAGTTATAATTGATTCATTGGGTTGAAGTTGGTAAAAATATGTTTCAGTTCTCAAAATGACTTGGAGTATCGGACTAGTATCAGAAAATGGGGACTTGATAAGATAAGATAAGATATTCCTTTATTGTCCCACATGGGGAAATTTCATTGGTGCAACGCAGGTAGATACAGAGGTAGATACAGAAGAACAGATCACTTATAGGAAGTCTGAAAAACACTTTCAGTAGAAGATCTCCTATAAATAAATAAAAACTCCCATAGACAAATAAATAAATAAATACCATTTCATGTGATCCCGACAGTAATTGCACATGAATATGTGTCTCGACGGCACATAGATTGCACATGAATGTCACAGTAATTGCACATATGACAGAATTGCACATCAGTATTAGGTTAGGTCAGTATTGCGACGGGATAACGTGACGATCTCCGGGTAAGACGACAGTTCTCCGCAGTTTCATGAGTTCCTCCTTTGTGTAAACGCGGTACGGCGCCGGCCGGGGGGCGGGGCCGGAGCCGGGGGCCGGGGGGCGGGGCCGGAGCCGGGGGGCGGGGCCGGAGCCGGGGGACTCAGAGCCAAGGCACATAGCAACGACACGACGAAAACACTCAATCCAGCCGAATAAAGTCAAAACAAGTTAATTTAAAGCGATTCCAGTGCGTGTCCCGATCGTTCGTGAAGTTCCTCTTTCATATATATAGATATCTGATCCCTTACATTTTCCAGTACAGATATTGATACAGAAATCAGTGCATTCCTAACAATCTGTGCAATTAAACAGTTTGAATCAGAATGACTTTATAATAAAATGTAGGCATTGTCAGAGCAGAGGTGAGGACGTTTCATTCCCTTCCTGTCATCATTGGTGTCTTTGGGAAAGGCTCTTAAAGGCGGTATGGACGATTAAGTGCGCACTCCCCCGTGCGGACTGATACAACACACACGTGCGTTTGTTTATTAGCACAACGGAGCGCATCGCATCGCTCGTCTCCCGTAGATTTCTGTCCACTTCTGCGTCAGCTCGAACTGTCTTTCTCCGTCTTCATTTTGCCCCGTACACTGAGGGAACTATATTATGATAGATCCATGCGCTTAGGCACGCGGAAACGTGGGGACGAGCCTGACGCGGCTGCAGGTGAGCGGTAGGTGCGTTTTATGATTGATACGTGGCAGGACAAATGATTTATCCACGCCACGAGGAAATATGATAAAAAAATTGCTGAAAAAAATCGTCCATACCACCTTTAATGCACTGACCTTTCTGAATAATAATATGACTTCAGCTAGGACTTAGATTGAAGATAGAGGTGGGAGATATATTGAAAATGAATGTGCAAAGGTAACAGTTTATCTGGAATGTATAAGAATTTTCTTTCAAGTTGTCATTATGGGGTATTGTTTATAAAAAATCCGGATGCACACGTAGAGTCTATAACAGGGGTGGGCAATTATTTTCCTCCGAGGGCCATATTCGAATCCAGGCAAGTAGTAGAACAATCGTTGGTGTAAAATAGTTTTTGTTGAAAAAACATAATCAAAAAAAAAAATCAAATAAAATATCACTTTTCCGTCAAATATAGGCTATTGAATATAATATTTAATTCATTTCACGTCATCAAGTGAAGACAGATGCCTGAGGGGCAAAAAAACAAGAAAAAAACTATTATTAGGCCCGAGCGCCACAAGCTGGTTGTTGGTGGCGCTGTCGCGCCACCGACAAAAGTCAAAATACATTGCGCCTATGGGAGACGCCCCGAGGTCAACTTTGGCGTAAAGCTACGAAATTCGGGACACGCATTCCTCTCGTGAGGACAAAAAAAAAAAAATATTGTGGCCACGCCCCCAGACTTACCCTATGGCCGCCATCTTGGCTAACACGCTGTGTTAGCCATTTTGTTCACGTCAAACTTTGACGAACTCCTCATAGGGCGTTTTGCCCACCGACTTCAAAATCGGCGTACGTCCTCTGGACAGCTCCACAATCACTCCTGGCATCGTCCCGTACACGAGAATCCATGCCGCAGGCATGGGCCATGCTTGTATCTGCTCAAATCAATGGAAGTCTATGGGGAGTGGGTGGGGCATCCCGACGGAATAGGGAGTGACGATGATTCCACCCCATGGCGGCATCGGGAAGGCTTAAAGCTTTCAAACGATGTATAATTTTTTGTTATAGTGGAAACGTCTATATTGTTTTTGCTAAAAATATTATTATTATTTTTAGGCCCGAGCGCCACAAGCTGGCGAGAGGCCTATTAATCTCGTAAGGCCGTGCGAAGCACGGCTGCGAAAGTGCGCACGTGGTGCGCACGAAATTGAGCGCGAAGCGCTCGCCCACTTCCAAACACTCACTAACGCACTCCTTTGCACTCCCGTGCAAAAGTGCGCACTAAACGAGCACTTTACATTGGGATGTCGACCGCGAAGCGGTTCGCGGTCGTCATCCCCATATAAAGCACTCATTTGCGCTAAGTACCTCACGAATACGTTCCCCATCTCTTGCATGTTCCGTGCATATAAGCATGTAATGCAAAAAATGAACATTATTACTGTATAGAGGGCCAAAAACACAAAGTGGGCGGAGCCCACTCAAAATTAACGAAAGTACCCGTCAGTGACCAGGGACCCACACCATGAGGTAGGAAAGCGCGAGCGCTTTCCGAAAATGTATAGTTTATGATATTCGCATCGGAATATTATTAGGCCCGAGCCCCAGCAGGGCGGAGGGCCTATTGCTCCCGCAACGCTGCCGACAAAAGTCAAAATACATTGCGCCTATGGGAGACGCCCCGAGGTCAACTTTGTCGTAAAGCTACGAAATTTGGAACACGCATTCCTCTTGTGAGGACAAAAAACAAATATTATTGTGGCCACGCCCCCAGACTTACCCTATGGCCGCCATCTTCCTTTGAAAATGAAAACACGCTGTGTTAGCCATTTTGTTCACGTCAAACTTTGACGAAGGCAGCGTTGCGCCCGCATGTTTGGTACCCTGTCGCCCCTGGCAAGTACAGTGAACTAACCCATGCCGAAGGCATGGATCATGCATACTTACTCCTGCTATGACAGAAATAGTCAAGAATGAGTGACAACTCATGTCAACTCATTGTTGACAACAGCAGCGCGAAAATCGTCCCGTACGCGAAAATCCATGCCGCAGGCTTGGGCCATGCTTGTATCTGCTCAAATCAATGGAAGTCTATGGGGAGTGGGCGGGGCATCCCGACGGAATAGGGAGTGACGAGCGCGTAAGCGCGCGTAATGATGATTCCACCCCATGACGGCATGGGGAAGGCTTAGAGCTTTCAAACGATGTATAATTTGTTGTTATAGAAAAAACGGCTATATTGTTTTTGCTAAAAATATTATTATTTTTATTTTTATTATTAGGCCCGAGCCCCAGCAGGGGGAGGGCCTATTGCTCCCGCAACGCTGCCGAAGGCAGCGTTGCAACTGTCTGACCAAACATGCGGGCGCAGCCCGCATGTTTGGTACCCCGTCGCCCCTGGCAAGTACAGTGAACTAGCCCATGCCGAAGGCATGGATCATGCATACTTACTCCTGCTATGACAGAAATAGTCAACAATTAGTGAATGGGCGTAGCCCATTCACTAATTGTTGACAACAGCAGCGCGAAGCGCTGCATTCCTCCAAAAACCCTCCTGGCATCGTCCCGTACGCGAGAATCCATGCCGCAGGCATGGGCCATGCTTGTATCTGCTCAAATCAATGGAAGTCTAGGGAGTGACGAGCGCGTAAGCGCTCGTAATGATGATTCCACCCCATGGCGGCATCGGGAAGGCTTAGAGCTTTCAAACGATGTATCATTTGTTGTTATAGTAAAAACGGCTATATTGTTTTTGCTAAAAATATTATTATTATTATTATTATTATTATTATTATTATTTTTCTTGTTCTTCTTCAGCGCTTTGATCTCTAATTTGACCCCCTGAACATGCTCAAAAACTCACCAAACTTTGCCCAAAATTCAGAATCGGCGAAAAATTTTATTTTTTCTGGGCCATTTTTTTTTTCGTTAAAAAATGGCGCGACAGCGCCACCGACAAAAGTCAAAATACATTGCGCCTATGGGAGACGCCCCGAGGTCAACTTTGGCGTAAAGCTACGAAATTCGGGACACGCATTCCTCTCGTGAGGATAAACAAAAAAAATCATTGTGGCCACGCCCCCAAACTTACCCTATGGCCGCCATCTTCCTTTGAAAATGAAAACAAGCTGAGTTAGCCATTTTGTTTACGTCAAACTTTGACGAACTCCTCCTAGGGCGTTTTGCCCACCGACTTCAAAATCGGCGTACGTCCTCTGGACAAGTGGGGCATCTAAAGTTATTCAATTTTTTGAGATACCTTTTACGGTCTGTGTGCGGCGCAGCCGCAAAGTTGGACAACTTATTTTGGAATATTGCAGGTCTAAAAATTGCTCCCATTTGATCAAAACCAGTCCGATTAGGACCAAATTTGAATCAGTTGTTAAACTTTCTAGTTTGGACCAGTTTAGGCTGACAAAATTGAAATGGCAGTGATAGCGCCCCCTACAGAGTGACCTTTAAATTAACATTGAAGGTCAAAAATTAGTTTTACCAAAATTGTCTAAACTTTACCCAAAATTCTATTTTGCCGTCCCGATCACAAAAGCCAATCACAAAAATGCCTAAATTTTTACGCCGTAGTCGTAGCGATGACAGAAACCTCCCATGTTATCCCTATGGGAAAACCACAAAATCTCTCAAATTACCACATTTTTATGTTTTACACTTTAACGAAGTCCTCCTAGTGCGTTTTGCCCACCAACCTCAAAATCGGTGTACGTCCTCTAGACAAGTGGTGTATCTAAAGTTATCCAAATTTTAAGGATAACTTTTACGGTCTTTGTGCGACGGAGCCGCAAACGTTTCCCAGAATTCTGACTATTTGGCCTTCAGAGTGGCCTATAAACAATAGAGTTTTTCCAAATGACATGATATTTTGAACGAAATTCTAATTTGCCATCCTGATCATACAAGTATGAGAGCCAAAGTCATATTTTGTACGGCGTAACCGTAGCGTTGACAGAAACATCCCATGTTATCCTTATGGGAAAATCGTAGAATCGCTCAAATCACCACATTTTTACGCTTCACACTTTAACAAACTCCTCCTAGGGCGATTGTCCGATCAAGTTCATATTTGGAGAATATCATCTACACAAGCGGGGCATCAAAACTTACCCATATTTTGATTCTAAGTGCTACGGTCTCTGTGTGGCGGACCCGCAAATATATGTCAGAAATGGGAAAACAGCGAAATCTCTAAAATCACCACATTTTTACGCTTCACACTTTAACGAACTCCTCCTAGGCCGATTGCCCGATCAAGCTCATATTTGGGGAAAATCATCTACACAAACGGGGCATCAAAAGTTATCCATATTTTGATTTTAAGTGGTACGGTCTCTGTGCCGTGGAGCTGCAAATATACTGTCACAAATGGGAAAAACGCCAAATCCTTGAAATGTTCACATTTACGCTTCACACTTTAACAAACTCCTCCGTGGGCAATAGCTCGATCAAGCTTTACTTTGGGAAAAATTATCTACACAAGCGCGGCATCAAAAGTTATCCATATTTTTATTCCAAGTGCTACGGTCTCTGTGCGGCGGCGCAGCAAATTTGACTGACACTTGTGTTCATTTGCACTGGATTGGCCATGTCCAATGTGTCGCCGTCTGTCAAGTTCTTTTTTTATTCAACACACAATAAGGGCGCCATCTTTATCAAGTCGAAAGCGCAGAGTCGGAAGGCCGGCGGCCCGCGAGGGCCGTTGGATGCCGCTTGCGGCTTTAATTTTTCTTGTTCTTCTTCAGCGCTTTGATCTCTAATTTGCCCCCCTGAACATGCTCAAAAACTCACCAAACTTTGCCCAAAATTCAGAATCGGCGAAAAATTTTGTTTTTTCTGGGCCATTTTTTTTTGCGTTAAAAAATGGCGCGACAGCGCCACCGACAAAAGTCAAAATACATTGCGCCTATGGAAGACGCCCCGAGGTCAACTTTGTCGTAGAGCTACGAAATTCGGGACACGCATTCCTCTTGTGAGGACAAAAAAAAAATATTATTGTGGCCACGCCCCCAGACTTACCCTATGGCCGCCATCTTCCTTTGAAAATGAAAACACGCTGTGTTAGCCATTTTGTTCACGTCAAACTTTGACGAACTCCTCCTAGGGCGTTTTGCCCACCGACTTCAAAATCGGCGTACGTCCTCTGGACAAGTGGGGCATCTAAAGTTATTCAATTTTTTGAGATACCTTTTACGGTCTGTGTGCGGCGCAGCCGCAAAGTTGGACAACTTATTTTGGAATATTGCAGGTCTAAAAATTGCTCCCATTTGATCAAAACCAGTCCGATTAGGACCAAATTTGAATCAGTTGTTAAACTTTCTAGTTTGGACCAGTTTAGGCTGACAAAATTGAAATGGCAGTGATAGCGCCCCCTACAGAGTGACCTTTAAATTAACATTGAAGGTCAAAAATTAGTTTTACCAAAATTGTCTAAACTTTACCCAAAATTCTATTTTGCCGTCCCGATCACAAAAGCCAATCACAAAAATGCCTAAATTTTTACGCCGTAGTCGTAGCGATGACAGAAACCTCCCATGTTATCCCTATGGGAAAACCACAAAATCTCTCAAATTACCACATTTTTATGTTTTACACTTTAACGAAGTCCTCCTAGTGCGTTTTGCCCACCAACCTCAAAATCGGTGTACGTCCTCTAGACAAGTGGTGTATCTAAAGTTATCCAAATTTTAAGGATAACTTTTACGGTCTTTGTGCGACGGAGCCGCAAACGTTTCCCAGAATTCTGACTATTTGGCCTTCAGAGTGGCCTATAAACAATAGAGTTTTTCCAAATGACATGATATTTTGAACGAAATTCTAATTTGCCATCCTGATCATACAAGTATGAGAGCCAAAGTCATATTTTGTACGGCGTAACCGTAGCGTTGACAGAAACATCCCATGTTATCCTTATGGGAAAATCGTAGAATCGCTCAAATCACCACATTTTTACGCTTCACACTTTAACAAACTCCTCCTAGGGCGATTGTCCGATCAAGTTCATATTTGGAGAATATCATCTACACAAGCGGGGCATCAAAACGTACCCATATTTTGATTCTAAGTGCTACGGTCTCTGTGTGGCGGACCCGCAAATATATGTCAGAAATGGGAAAACAGCGAAATCTCTAAAATCACCACATTTTTACGCTTCACACTTTAACGAACTCCTCCTAGGCCGATTGCCCGATCAAGCTCATATTTGGGGAAAATCATCTACACAAACGGGGCATCAAAAGTTATCCATATTTTGATTTTAAGTGGTACGGTCTCTGTGCCGTGGAGCTGCAAATATACTGTCACAAATGGGAAAAACGCCAAATCCTTGAAATGTTCACATTTACGCTTCACACTTTAACAAACTCCTCCGTGGGCAATAGCTCGATCAAGCTTTACTTTGGGAAAAATTATCTACACAAGCGCGGCATCAAAAGTTATCCATATTTTTATTCCAAGTGCTACGGTCTCTGTGCGGCGGCGCAGCAAATTTGACTGACACTTGTGTTCATTTGCACTGGATTGGCCATGTCCAATGTGTCGCCGTCTGTCAAGTTCTTTTTTTATTCAACACACAATAAGGGCGCCATCTTTATCAAGTCGAAAGCGCAGAGTCGGAAGGCCGGCGGCCCGCGAGGGCCGTTGGATGCCGCTTGCGGCTTTAATTTTTCTTGTTCTTCTTCAGCGCTTTGATCTCTAATTTGCCCCCCTGAACATGCTCAAAAACTCACCAAACTTTGCCCAAAATTCAGAATCGGCGAAAAATTTTGTTTTTTCTGGGCCATTTTTTTTTGCGTTAAAAAATGGCGCGACAGCGCCACCGACAAAAGTCAAAATACATTGCGCCTATGGAAGACGCCCCGAGGTCAACTTTGTCGTAGAGCTACGAAATTCGGGACACGCATTCCTCTTGTGAGGACAAAAAAAAAATATTATTGTGGCCACGCCCCCAGACTTACCCTATGGCCACCATCTTCCTTTGAAAATGAAAACACGCTGTGTTAGCCATTTTGTTCACGTCAAACTTTGACGAACTCCTCCTAGGGCGTTTTGCCCACCGACTTCAAAATCGGCGTACGTCCTCTGGACAAGTGGGGCATCTAAAGTTATTCAATTTTTTGAGATACCTTTTACGGTCTGTGTGCGGCGCAGCCGCAAAGTTGGACAACTTATTTTGGAATATTGCAGGTCTAAAAATTGCTCCCATTTGATCAAAACCAGTCCGATTAGGACCAAATTTGAATCAGTTGTTAAACTTTCTAGTTTGGACCAGTTTAGGCTGACAAAATTGAAATGGCAGTGATAGCGCCCCCTACAGAGTGACCTTTAAATTAACATTGAAGGTCAAAAATTAGTTTTACCAAAATTGTCTAAACTTTACCCAAAATTCTATTTTGCCGTCCCGATCACAAAAGCCAATCACAAAAATGCCTAAATTTTTACGCCGTAGTCGTAGCGATGACAGAAACCTCCCATGTTATCCCTATGGGAAAACCACAAAATCTCTCAAATTACCACATTTTTATGTTTTACACTTTAACGAAGTCCTCCTAGTGCGTTTTGCCCACCAACCTCAAAATCGGTGTACGTCCTCTAGACAAGTGGTGTATCTAAAGTTATCCAAATTTTAAGGATAACTTTTACGGTCTTTGTGCGACGGAGCCGCAAACGTTTCCCAGAATTCTGACTATTTGGCCTTCAGAGTGGCCTATAAACAATAGAGTTTTTCCAAATGACATGATATTTTGAACGAAATTCTAATTTGCCATCCTGATCATACAAGTATGAGAGCCAAAGTCATATTTTGTACGGCGTAACCGTAGCGTTGACAGAAACATCCCATGTTATCCTTATGGGAAAATCGTAGAATCGCTCAAATCACCACATTTTTACGCTTCACACTTTAACAAACTCCTCCTAGGGCGATTGTCCGATCAAGTTCATATTTGGAGAATATCATCTACACAAGCGGGGCATCAAAACGTACCCATATTTTGATTCTAAGTGCTACGGTCTCTGTGTGGCGGACCCGCAAATATATGTCAGAAATGGGAAAACAGCGAAATCTCTAAAATCACCACATTTTTACGCTTCACACTTTAACGAACTCCTCCTAGGCCGATTGCCCGATCAAGCTCATATTTGGGGAAAATCATCTACACAAACGGGGCATCAAAAGTTATCCATATTTTGATTTTAAGTGGTACGGTCTCTGTGCCGTGGAGCTGCAAATATACTGTCACAAATGGGAAAAACGCCAAATCCTTGAAATGTTCACATTTACGCTTCACACTTTAACAAACTCCTCCGTGGGCAATAGCTCGATCAAGCTTTACTTTGGGAAAAATTATCTACACAAGCGCGGCATCAAAAGTTATCCATATTTTTATTCCAAGTGCTACGGTCTCTGTGCGGCGGCGCAGCAAATTTGACTGACACTTGTGTTCATTTGCACTGGATTGGCCATGTCCAATGTGTCGCCGTCTGTCAAGTTCTTTTTTTATTCAACACACAATAAGGGCGCCATCTTTATCAAGTCGAAAGCGCAGAGTCGGAAGGCCGGCGGCCCGCGAGGGCCGTTGGATGCCGCTTGCGGCTTTAATTTTTCTTGTTCTTCTTCAGCGCTTTGATCTCTAATTTGCCCCCCTGAACATGCTCAAAAACTCACCAAACTTTGCCCAAAATTCAGAATCGGCGAAAAATTTTGTTTTTTCTGGGCCATTTTTTTTTGCGTTAAAAAATGGCGCGACAGCGCCACCGACAAAAGTCAAAATACATTGCGCCTATGGAAGACGCCCCGAGGTCAACTTTGTCGTAGAGCTACGAAATTCGGGACACGCATTCCTCTTGTGAGGACAAAAAAAAAATATTATTGTGGCCACGCCCCCAGACTTACCCTATGGCCACCATCTTCCTTTGAAAATGAAAACACGCTGTGTTAGCCATTTTGTTCACGTCAAACTTTGACGAACTCCTCCTAGGGCGTTTTGCCCACCGACTTCAAAATCGGCGTACGTCCTCTGGACAAGTGGGGCATCTAAAGTTATTCAATTTTTTGAGATACCTTTTACGGTCTGTGTGCGGCGCAGCCGCAAAGTTGGACAACTTATTTTGGAATATTGCAGGTCTAAAAATTGCTCCCATTTGATCAAAACCAGTCCGATTAGGACCAAATTTGAATCATTTGTTAAACTTTCTAGTTTGGACCAGTTTAGGCTGACAAAATTGAAATGGCAGTGATAGCGCCCCCTACAGAGTGACCTTTAAATTAACATTGAAGGTCAAAAATTAGTTTTACCAAAATTGTCTAAACTTTACCCAAAATTCTATTTTGCCGTCCCGATCACAAAAGCCAATCACAAAAATGCCAAAATTTTTACGCCGTAGTCGTAGCGATGACATAAACCTCCCATGTTATCCCTATGGGAAAACCACAAAATCTCTCAAATTACCACATTTTTATGTTTTACACTTTAACGAAGTCCTCCTAGTGCGTTTTGCCCACCAACCTCAAAATCGGTGTACGTCCTCTAGACAAGTGGTGTATCTAAAGTTATCCAAATTTTAAGGATAACTTTTACGGTCTTTGTGCGACGGAGCCGCAAACGTTTCCCAGAATTCTGACTATTTGGCCTTCAGAGTGGCCTATAAACAATAGAGTTTTTCCAAATGACATGATATTTTGAACAAAATTCTAATTTGCCATCCTGATCATAAAAGTATGAGAGCCAAAGTCATATTTTGTACGGCGTAACCGTAGCGTTGACAGAAACATCCCATGTTATCCTTATGGGAAAATCGTAGAATCGCTCAAATCACCACATTTTTACGCTTCACACTTTAACAAACTCCTCCTAGGGCGATTGTCCGATCAAGCTCATATTTGGAGAATATCATCTACACAAGCGGGGCATTAAAACTTATCCATATTTTGATTCTAAGTGCTACGGTCTCTGTGTGGCGGACCCGCAAATATATGTCAGAAATGGGAAAACAGCGAAATCTCTAAAATGACCACATTTTTACGCTTCACACTTTAACGAACTCCTCCTAGGCCGATTGCCCGATCAAGCTCATATTTGGGGAAAATCATCTACACAAACGGGGCATCAAAAGTTATCCATATTTTGATTTTAAGTGGTACGGTCTCTGTGCCGTGGAGCTGCAAATATACTGTCACAAATGGGAAAAACGCTAAATCTATGAAATGTTCAAATTTATGCTTCACACTTTAACAAACTCCTCCGTGGGCAATAGCTCGATCAAGCTTTATTTTGGGAAATATCATCTACACAAGCGGGGCATCAAAAGTTATCCATATTTATATTCTAAGTGCTACGGTCTCTGTGCAGCGGAGCAGCACATTTGACTGACACTTGTGTTCATTTGCACTGGATTGGCCATGTCCAATGTGTCTCCGTCTGTCAAGTTCTTTTTTAATTCAACACAATAAGGGCGCCATCTTTATCAAGTCGAAAGCGCAGAGTCGGAAGGCCGGCGGCCCGCGAGGGCCGTTGGATGCCGCTTGCGGCTTTAATTAGGCCCGAGCCCCAGCAGGGCGGAGGGCCTATTGCTCCCGCAACGCTGCCGAAGGCATGGATCATGCATACTTACTCCTGCTATGACAGAAATAGTCAACAATTAGTGAATGGGCGTAGCCCATTCACTAATTGTTGACAACAGCAGCGCGAAGCGCTGCATTCCTCCAAAAACCCTCCTGGCATCGTCCCGTACGCGAGAATCCATGCCGCAGGCATGGGCCATGCTTGTATCTGCTCAAATCAATGGAAGTCTATGGGGAGTGGGCGGGGCATCCCGACGGAATAGGGAGTGACGAGCGCGTAAGCGCTCGTAATGATGATTCCACCCCATGGCGGCATCGGGAAGGCTTAGAGCTTTCAAACGATGTATCATTTGTTGTTATAGTAAAAACGGCTATATTGTTTTTGCTAAAAATATTATTATTATTATTATTATTATTATTTTTCTTGTTCTTCTTCAGCGCTTTGATCTCTAATTTGACCCCCTGAACATGCTCAAAAACTCACCAAACTTTGCCCAAAATTCAGAATCGGCGAAAAATTTTATTTTTTCTGGGCCATTTTTTTTTTCGTTAAAAAATGGCGCGACAGCGCCACCGACAAAAGTCAAAATACATTGCGCCTATGGGAGACGCCCCGAGGTCAACTTTGGCGTAAAGCTACGAAATTCGGGACACGCATTCCTCTCATGAGGATAAACAAAAAAAATCATTGTGGCCACGCCCCCAAACTTACCCTATGGCCGCCATCTTCCTTTGAAAATGAAAACAAGCTGAGTTAGCCATTTTGTTTACGTCAAACTTTGACGAACTCCTCCTAGGGCGTTTTGCCCACCGACTTCAAAATCGGCGTACGTCCTCTGGACAAGTGGGGCATCTAAAGTTATTCAATTTTTTGAGATACCTTTTACGGTCTGTGTGCGGCGCAGCCGCAAAGTTGGACAACTTATTTTGGAATATTGCAGGTCTAAAAATTGCTCCCATTTGATCAAAACCAGTCCGATTAGGACCAAATTTGAATCAGTTGTTAAACTTTCTAGTTTGGACCAGTTTAGGCTGACAAAATTGAAATGGCAGTGATAGCGCCCCCTACAGAGTGACCTTTAAATTAACATTGAAGGTCAAAAATTAGTTTTACCAAAATTGTCTAAACTTTACCCAAAATTCTATTTTGCCGTCCCGATCACAAAAGCCAATCACAAAAATGCCTAAATTTTTACGCCGTAGTCGTAGCGATGACAGAAACCTCCCATGTTATCCCTATGGGAAAACCACAAAATCTCTCAAATTACCACATTTTTATGTTTTACACTTTAACGAAGTCCTCCTAGTGCGTTTTGCCCACCAACCTCAAAATCGGTGTACGTCCTCTAGACAAGTGGTGTATCTAAAGTTATCCAAATTTTAAGGATAACTTTTACGGTCTTTGTGCGACGGAGCCGCAAACGTTTCCCAGAATTCTGACTATTTGGCCTTCAGAGTGGCCTATAAACAATAGAGTTTTTCCAAATGACATGATATTTTGAACGAAATTCTAATTTGCCATCCTGATCATACAAGTATGAGAGCCAAAGTCATATTTTGTACGGCGTAACCGTAGCGTTGACAGAAACATCCCATGTTATCCTTATGGGAAAATCGTAGAATCGCTCAAATCACCACATTTTTACGCTTCACACTTTAACAAACTCCTCCTAGGGCGATTGTCCGATCAAGTTCATATTTGGAGAATATCATCTACACAAGCGGGGCATCAAAACTTACCCATATTTTGATTCTAAGTGCTACGGTCTCTGTGTGGCGGACCCGCAAATATATGTCAGAAATGGGAAAACAGCGAAATCTCTAAAATCACCACATTTTTACGCTTCACACTTTAACGAACTCCTCCTAGGCCGATTGCCCGATCAAGCTCATATTTGGGGAAAATCATCTACACAAACGGGGCATCAAAAGTTATCCATATTTTGATTTTAAGTGGTACGGTCTCTGTGCCGTGGAGCTGCAAATATACTGTCACAAATGGGAAAAACGCCAAATCCTTGAAATGTTCACATTTACGCTTCACACTTTAACAAACTCCTCCGTGGGCAATAGCTCGATCAAGCTTTACTTTGGGAAAAATTATCTACACAAGCGCGGCATCAAAAGTTATCCATATTTTTATTCCAAGTGCTACGGTCTCTGTGCGGCGGCGCAGCAAATTTGACTGACACTTGTGTTCATTTGCACTGGATTGGCCATGTCCAATGTGTCGCCGTCTGTCAAGTTCTTTTTTTATTCAACACACAATAAGGGCGCCATCTTTATCAAGTCGAAAGCGCAGAGTCGGAAGGCCGGCGGCCCGCGAGGGCCGTTGGATGCCGCTTGCGGCTTTAATTTTTCTTGTTCTTCTTCAGCGCTTTGATCTCTAATTTGACCCCCTGAACATGCTCAAAAACTCACCAAACTTTGCCCAAAATTCAGAATCGGCGAAAAATTTTGTTTTTTCTGGGCCATTTTTTTTTGCGTTAAAAAATGGCGCGACAGCGCCACCGACAAAAGTCAAAATACATTGCGCCTATGGAAGACGCCCCGAGGTCAACTTTGTCGTAGAGCTACGAAATTCGGGACACGCATTCCTCTTGTGAGGACAAAAAAAAAATATTATTGTGGCCACGCCCCCAGACTTACCCTATGGCCACCATCTTCCTTTGAAAATGAAAACACGCTGTGTTAGCCATTTTGTTCACGTCAAACTTTGACGAACTCCTCCTAGGGCGTTTTGCCCACCGACTTCAAAATCGGCGTACGTCCTCTGGACAAGTGGGGCATCTAAAGTTATTCAATTTTTTGAGATACCTTTTACGGTCTGTGTGCGGCGCAGCCGCAAAGTTGGACAACTTATTTTGGAATATTGCAGGTCTAAAAATTGCTCCCATTTGATCAAAACCAGTCCGATTAGGACCAAATTTGAATCATTTGTTAAACTTTCTAGTTTGGACCAGTTTAGGCTGACAAAATTGAAATGGCAGTGATAGCGCCCCCTACAGAGTGACCTTTAAATTAACATTGAAGGTCAAAAATTAGTTTTACCAAAATTGTCTAAACTTTACCCAAAATTCTATTTTGCCGTCCCGATCACAAAAGCCAATCACAAAAATGCCTAAATTTTTACGCCGTAGTCGTAGCGATGACAGAAACCTCCCATGTTATCCCTATGGGAAAACCACAAAATCTCTCAAATTACCACATTTTTATGTTTTACACTTTAACGAAGTCCTCCTAGTGCGTTTTGCCCACCAACCTCAAAATCGGTGTACGTCCTCTAGACAAGTGGTGTATCTAAAGTTATCCAAATTTTAAGGATAGCTTTTACGGTCTCTGTGCGACGGAGCCGCAAACGTTTCCCAGAATTCTGACTATTTGGCCTTCAGAGTGGCCTATAAACAATAGAGTTTTTCCAAATGACATGATATTTTGAACAAAATTCTAATTTGCCATCCTGATCATAAAAGTATGAGAGCCAAAGTCATATTTTGTACGGCGTAACCGTAGCGTTGACAGAAACATCCCATGTTATCCTTATGGGAAAATCGTAGAATCGCTCAAATCACCACATTTTTACGCTTCACACTTTAACAAACTCCTCCTAGGGCGATTGTCCGATCAAGCTCATATTTGGAGAATATCATCTACACAAGCGGGGCATCAAAACTTACCCATATTTTGATTCTAAGTGCTACGGTCTCTGTGTGGCGGACCCGCAAATATATGTCAGAAATGGGAAAACAGCGAAATCTCCAAAATCACCACATTTTTACGCTTCACACTTTAACGAACTCCTCCTAGGGCGATTGCCCGATCAAGCTCATATTTGGGGAAAATCATATACACAAACGGGGCATCAAAAGTTAGTCATATTTTGATTTTAAGTGGTACGGTCTCTGTGCCGTGGAGCTGCAAATATACTGTCACAAATGGGAAAACGCCAAATCT